>NC_057811.1:21432578-21609763 GCF_018294505.1 Triticum aestivum | reverse complement strand
AGGCCCATGGGGGGGCGCCCAGCCCACTAGGGGCTGGTTCCCTTCCCACTTCAGCCCACGGGGCCCTCCGGGATAGGTGGCCCCACCCGATGGACCCCCGGGACCCTTCCGGTGGTCCCGGTACAATACCGGTAACCCCCGAAACTTTCCCGGTGGCCGAAACTTGACTTCCTATATATAATTCTTCACCTCCGGACCATTCCGGAACCTCTCGTGACGTCCGGGATCTCATCCGGACTCCGAACAACTTTCGGGTTTCCGCATACACATATCTCTACAACCCTAGCGTCACCGAACCTTAAGGGTGTAGAACCTACGGGTTCGGGAGACATGCAGACATGACCGAGACGCCTCTCCGGTCAATAACCAACAGCGGGATCTGGATACCCATGTTGGCTCCCACATGTTCCACGATGATCTCATCGGATGAACCACGGTGTCGAGGATTCAATCAATCCCGTATGCAATTCCCTTGGTCAATCGGTATGTTACTTGCCCGAGATTCGATCGTCGGTATCCCAATACCTTGTTCAATCTCATTACTGGCAAGTCTCTTTACTCGTACCGCAATGCATGATCCTGTGACTAACGCCTTAGTCACATTGAGCTCATTATGATGATGCATTACCGAGTGGACCCAGAGATACCTCTCCGTCACACGGAGTGACAAATCCCAGTCTCGATCCGTGCCAACCCAACAGACACTTTCGAAGATACCCGTAGTGCACCTTTATAGTCACCCAGTTACGTTGTGACGTTTGGCACACCCAAAGCATTCCTACGGTATCCGGGAGTTGCACGATCTCATGTCTAAGGAAAAGATACTTGATATTGGAAAAGCTCTAGCAAACGAAACTACACGATCTTTTATGCTATGCTTAGGATTGGGTCCTGTCCTTCACATCATTCTCCTAATGATGTGATCCCGTTATCAATGACATCCAATGTCCATAGTCAGGAAACCTTGACTATCTGTTGATCAACGAGCTAGTCAACTAGAGGCTTACTAGGGACACGTTGTGGTCTATGCATTCACACATGTATTACGATTTCCGGACAATACAATTATAGCATGAATAATAGACAATTACCATGAACAAAGAAATATAATAATAACCATTTATTATTGCCTCTAGGGCATATTTCCAACAGTCTCCCACTTGCACTAGAGTCAATAATCCAGTTACATTGTGATGAATCGAACACCCATTGTGTCTTGGTGTTGATCATGTTTTGCTCTAGGGAGAGGTTTAGTCAACGGATCTGCTACATTCAGGTCGTATGTACTTTACAAATATCTATGTCTCCATTTTGAACACTTTCACGAATGGAGTTGAAGCGACGCTTGATATGCCTGGTCTTCCTGTGAAACCTGGGATCCTTCGCAAGGGCAATAGCTCCAGTGTTGTCACAGAAGAGAGTCATCGGGCCCGACGCATTGGGAATCACCCCTAGGTCGGTAATGAACTCCTTCATCCAGACTGCTTCCTGTGCTGCCTCCGAGGCTGCCATGTACTCCGCTTCACTTGTAGATCCCGCCACGACGCTTTGCTTGCAACTCCACCAGCTTACTGCTCCTCCATTCAAAATATACACGTATCCGGTCTGTGACTTCGAGTCATCCAGATCTGTGTCGAAGCTAGCGTCGACGTAACCCTTTACGATGAACTCTTCGTCACCTCCATAAACGAGAAACATATCCTTAGTCCTTTTCAGGTACTTTAGGATATTCGTGACCGCTGTCCAGTGTTCCATGCCGGGATTACTTTGGTACCTTCCTACCAAACTTACGGCAAGGTTTACATCAGGTCTGGTACACAACATGGCATACATAATAGACCCTATGGCCGAGGCATAGGGGATGACACTCATCTTTTCTCTATCTTCTGCCGTGGTCGGGCATTGAGCCGTGCTCAATTGCACACCTTGCAATACAGGCAAGAACCCCTTCTTGGACTGATCCATATTGAACTTCTTCAATATCTTGTCAAGGTATGTACTCTGTGAAAGACCAATGAGGCGTCTTGATCTATCTCTATAGATCTTGATGCCTAATATATAAGCAGCTTCTCCAAGGTCCTTCATTGAAAAACACTTATTCAAATAGGCCTTTATACTTTCCAAGAATTCTATATCATTTCCCATCAATAGTATGTCATCCACATATAATATGAGAAATGCTACAGAGCTCCCACTCACTTTCTTGTAAACACAGGCTTCTCCATAAGTCTGTGTAAACCCAAACGCTTTGATCATCTCATCAAAGCGAATGTTCCAACTCCGAGATGCTTGCACCAGCCCATAGATTGAGCGCTGGAGCTTGCATACTTTGTTAGCATTCTTAGGATCAACAAAACCTTCCGGCTGCATCATATACAACTCTTCCTTAAGGAAGAAGTTAAGGAATGCCGTTTTGACGTCCATCTGCCATATCTCATAATCATAGTATGCGGCAATTGCTAACATGATTCGGACGGACTTCAGCTTCGCTACGGGTGAGAAAGTCTCATCGTAGTCAACCCCTTGAACTTGTCGATAACCCTTAGCGACAAGTCGAGCTTTGTAGATGGTCACATTACCATCCGCGTCCGTCTTCTTCTTAAAGATCCATTTGTTTTCTATGGCTCGCCGATCATCGGGCAAGTCAGTCAAAGTCCATACTTCGTTTTCATACATGGATCCTATCTCGGATTTCATGGCTTCTAGCCATCTGTCGGAATCCGGGCCCGCCATCGCTTCTTCATAGTTCGAAGGTTCACCGTTGTCTAACAACATGATTTTCAGGACAGGGTTGCCGTACCACCCTGGTGCGGAACGTGTCCTTGTGGACCTACGAAGTTCAGTAGTAACTTGATCCGAAGCTTCATGATCATCATCATTAACTTCCTCCCCAGTCGGTGTAGGCACCACAGGAACATTTTCCCGCGCTGCGCTACTTTCCGGTTCGGAAGGGGTGACTATCACCTCATCAAGTTCCACTTTCCTCCCACTCAATTCTTTCGAGAGAAACTCCTTCTCCAGAAAGGACCCATTCTTGGCAACGAATATCTTGCCTTCGGATCTGAGGTAGAAGGTATACCCAATAGTTTCCTTAGGGTATCCTATGAAGACGCATTTTTCCGACTTGGGTTCGAGCTTTTCAGGTTGAAGTTTCTTGACATAAGCATCGCATCCCCAAACTTTTAGAAACGACAGCTTAGGTTTCTTCCCAAACCATAATTCATACGGTGTCGTCTCAACGGATTTCGACGGAGCCCTATTTAAAGTGAATGCGGCAGTCTCTAAAGCATAGCCCCAAAATGAGAGCGGTAAATCGGTAAGAGACATCATAGATCGCACCATATCCAATAGAGTGCGATTACGACATTCGGACACACCGTTTCTCTGAGGTGTTCCAGGCGGCGTGAGTTGTGAAACTATTCCACATTTCCTTAAGTGTGTACCAAATTCGTGACTTAAATATTCTCCACCACGATCTGATCGTAAGAATTTTATTTTTCTGTCACGTTGATTCTCAACTTCACTCTGAAATTCCTTGAACTTTTCAAAGGTTTCACTTGTGTTTCATTAGGTAGACATACCCATATCTACTAAAATCATCAGTGAGAGTGAGAACATAACGATATCCTCCGCGAGCCTCAACACTCATTGGACCGCACACATCGGTATGTATGATTTCCAATAAGTTGGTCGCTCGCTCCATTGTTCCGGAGAACGGAGTCTTGGTCATCTTACCCATGAGGCATGGTTCGCACGTGTCAAATGATTCGTAATCAAGAGACTCCAAAAGTCCATCTGCATGGAGCTTCTTCATGCTCTTGACACCAATGTGACCAAGGCGGCAGTGCCACAAGTATGTGGGACTATCGTTATCAACTTTACATCTTTTGGTATTCACACTATGAACATGTGTAACATCACGTTCGAGATTCATCAAAAATAAACCATTGACCAGCGGGGCATGACCATAAAACATATCTCTCAAATAAATAGAACAACCATTATTCTCGGATTTAAATGAGTAGCCATCTCGAATTAAACGAGATCCAGATACAATGTTCATGCTCAAAGCTGGCACTAAATAACAATTATTGAGGTTTAAAACTAATCCCGTGGGTAGATGCAGAGGTAGCGTGCCGACGGCGATCACATCGACCTTGGAACCATTCCCGACGCGCATTGTCACCTCGTCCTTCGCCAGTCTCCGTTTATTCCGTAGTTCCTGTTTTGAGTTACAAATATGAGCAACCGCACCGGTATCAAATACCCAGGAGCTACTACGAGTACTGGTAAGGTACACATCAATTACATGTATATCACATATACCTTTGGTGTTGCCGGCCTTCTTCTTGTCCACTAAGTATTTGGGGCAGTTCCGCTTCCAGTGACCACTTCCCTTGCAATAAAGGCACTCAGTCTCGGGCTTGGGTCCATTCTTTGACTTCTTCCCAGTAACTGGTTTACCGGGCGCGACAACTCCCTTGCTGTCCTTCTTGAAGTTCTTCTTACCCTTGCCCTTCTTGAACTTAGTGGTTTTATTCACCATCAACACCTGATGTTCTTTTCTGATCTCTACCTCAGCTGATTTCAGCATTGAATATACCTCAGGAATGGTCTTTTCCATCCCCTGCATATTGTAGTTCATCACAAAGCTCTTGAAGCTTGGTGGAAGCGACTGAAGGATTCTGTCAATGACCGCGTCATCCGGGAGATTAACTCCCAGCTGAGTCAAGTGGTTGTGCAACCCAGACATTCTGAGTATGTGCTCACTTACAGAACTATTTTCCTCCATTTTACAGCTGAAGAACTTGTCGGAGACTTCATATCTCTCGACCCGGGCATGAGCTTGGAAAACTAATTTCAGCTCCTCGAACATCTCATATGCTCCATGTTTCTCAAAACGCTTTTGGAGACCCGGTTCTAGGCTGTAAAGCATGCCGCACTGAACGAGGGAGTAATTATCAGCACGCTGCTGCCAAGCGTTCATAACGTCTTGGTTCTGTGGGATTGGTGCATCACCTAGCGGTGCTTCTAAGACATAATCTTTCTTGGCTACTATGAGGATGATCCTCAGGTTCCGGACCCAGTCCGTATAGTTGCTGCCATCATCTCTCAGCTTGGTTTTCTCTAGGAATGCGTTGAAATTGAGGACAACGTTGGCCATTTGATCTACAAGACATAGTGTAAAGATTTTAGACTAAGTTCATGATAATTAAGTTCATCTAATCAAATTATTTAATGAACTCCCACTCAGATAGACATCCCTCTAGTCATCTAAGTGAAAACATGATCCGAGTTTAACTAGGCCGTGTCCGATCATCACGTGAGACGGACTAGTCAATATCGGTGAACATCTCCATGTTGATCGTATCTTCTATACGTCTCATGCTCGACCTTTCGGTCCTCCGTGTTCCGAGGCCATGTCTGTACATGCTAGGCTCGTCAAGTCAACCTAAGTGTATTGCATGTGTTTCGAGGCCATGTCTGTACATGCTAGGCTCGTCAAGTCAACCTAAGTGTATTGCATGTGTTCCGAGGCCATGTCTGTACATGCTAGGCTCGTCAACACCCGTTGTATTCGAACGTTAGAATCTATCACACCCGATCATCACGTGGTGCTTCGAAACAACGAACCTTCGCAACGGTGCACAGTTAGGGTGAACACTTTCTTGAAATTATTATAAGGGATCATCTTACTTACTACTGTCGTTCTAAGCAAATAAGATGCAAAAACATGATAAACATCACATGCAATCAAATAGTGACATGATATGGCCAATATCATTATGCTCCTTTGATCTCCATCTTCGGGGCACCATGATCATCTTCGTCACCGGCATGACACCATGATCTCCATCATCATGATCTCCATCATTGTGTCTTCATGAAGTCGTCACGCCAACGATTACTTCTACTTCTATGGCTAACGCGTTTAGCAACAAAGTAAAGTAATTTACATGGCGTTATTCAATGACACGCAGGTCATGCAAAATAATAAAGACAACTCCTATGGCTCCTGCCAGTTGTCATACTCATCGACATGCAAGTCGTGATTCCTATTACAAGAATATGATCAATCTCATACATCACATATATCATTCATCACATCTTCTGGCCATATCACATCACATAGCACTTGCTGCAAAAACAAGTTAGACGTCCTCTAATTGTTGTTGCAAGTTTTTACGTGGTTTGTAGGTTTCTAGCAAGAACGTTTCTTACCTACGTATGACCACAACATGATTTGCCAATTTCTATTTACCCTTCATAAGGACCCTTTTCATCGAATCCGTTCCGACTAAAGTAGGAGAGACAGACACCCGCTAGCCACCTTATGCATCTAGTGCATGTCAGTCGGTGGAACCTGTCTCACGTAAGAGTACGTGTAAGGTCGGTCCGGGCCGCTTCATCCTACAATGCCGCCGAAACAAGAAAAGACTAGTAGCGGCAAGAAGAATTGGCAAACTCAACGCCCACAACTGCTTTGTGTTCTACTCGTGCATAGTAACTACGCATAGACCTGGCTCTGATACCACTGTTGGGAATCGTAGCATAATTTAAAATTTTCCTACGCTCACCAAGATGCATCTATGGAGTCTACTAGCAACGAGGGGAAAGGAGTGGATCTACATACCCTTGTAGATCGCGAGCGGAAGCGTTCCAATGAACGTGGATGACGGAGTCGTACTCGCCGTGATCCAAATCACCGATGACCGAGTGCCGAACGGACGGCACCTCCGCGTTCAACACACGTACGGTGCAGCGACGTCTCCTCCTTTCTTGATCCAGCAAGGGGGGAGGAGAGGTTGATGGAGTTCCAACAGCACGACGGCGTGGTGGTGGATGTAGCGGCTCTCCGGCAGGGCTTCGTCGAGCTTCTGCGCGAGAGAGAGAGGTGTTGCAGGGGAGGAGGGAGGCGCCAAAGGCTGTAGTATGCTGCCCTCCCTCCCCCCCCTTTATATAGGCCCCCAAGGGGGGGTGCGCAGCCCTTGGAGATGGGATCTCCAAGGGGGGGGCGGCGGCCAAGGGGGAAGGGGTTGCCTTGCCCCCCAAGGCAAGGGGAAACTCCCCCCCCTAGGGTTCCCAACCCTAGGCGCATGGGGGGAGGCCCAAAGTGGCGCCCCAGCCCATTAGGGGCTGGTTCCCCTCCACTTTCAGCCCACGGGGCCCTCCGGGACAGGTGGCCCCACCCGGTGGACCCCCGGGACCCTTCCGGTGGTCCCGGTACAATACCGATAACCCCCGAAACTTTCCCGGTGGCCAAAACTGGACTTCCTATATATAATTCTTCACCTCTGGACCATTCCGGAACCTCTCGTGACGTCCGGGATCTCATCCGGGACTCCGAACAACTTTCGGGTTTCCGCATACATATATCTCTACAACCCTAGCGTCACCGGACCTTAAGTGTGTAGACCCTACAGGTTCGGGAGACATGCAGACATGACCGAGACGCCTCTCCGGTCAATAACCAACAGCGGGATCTGGATACCCATGTTGGCTCCCACATGTTCCACGATGATATCATCGGGTGAACCACGGTGTCGAGGATTCAATCAATCCGTATGCAATTCCCTTTGTCAATCGGTATGTTACTTGCCCGAGATTCGATCGTCGGTATCCCAATACCTTGTTCAATCTCGTTACCGGCAAGTCTCTTTACTCGTACCGCAATGCATGATCCCGTGACTAACGCCTTAGTCACATTGAGCTCATTATGATGATGCATTACCGAGTGGGCCCAGAGATACCTCTCCGTTTACACGGAGTGACAAATCCCAGTCTCGATCCGTGCCAACCCAACAGACACTTTCGGAGATACCCGTAATGCACCTTTATAGTCACCCAGTTACGTTGTGACGTTTGGCACACCCAAAGCACTCCTACGGTATCCGGGAGTTGCACGATCTCATGGTCCAAGGAAAAGATACTTGACATTGGAAAAGCTCTAGCAAACGAAACTACACGATCTTTTATGCTATGCTTAGGATTGGGTCTTGTCCATCACATCATTCTCCTAATGATGTGATCCCGTTATCAATGACATCCTATGTCCATAGTCAGGAAACCATGACTATCTGTTGATCAACGAGCTAGTCAACTAGAGGCTTACTAGGGACAGGTTGTGGTCTATGTATTCACACATGTATTACGATTTCCGGACAATACAATTATAGCATGAATAAAAGACTATTATCATGAACACAGAAATATAATAATAACCATTTATTATTGCCTCTAGGGCATATTTCCAACATTTCGGTCCTCCGTGTTCCGAGGCCATGTCTGTACATGCTAGGCTCGTCAAGTCAACCTAAGTGTATTGCGTGTGTTCCGAGGCCATGTCTGTACATGCTAGGCTCGTCAACACCCGTTGTATTCGAACGTTAGAATCTATCACACCCGATCATCACGTGGTGCTTCGAAACAACGAACCTTCGCAACGGTGCACAGTTAGGGTGAACACTTTCTTGAAATTATTATAAGGGATCATCTTACTTACTACCGTCGTTCTAAGCAAATAAGATGCAAAAACATGATAAACATCACATGCAATCAAATAGTGACATGATATGGCCAATATCATCATGCTCCTTTGATCTCCATCTTCGGGGCACCATGATCATCTTCGTCACCGGCATGACACCATGATCTCCATCATCATGATCTCCATCATTGTGTCTTCATGAAGTCGTCACGCCAACGATTACTTCTACTTCTATGGCTAACGCGTTTAGCAACAAAGTAAAGTAATTTACATGGCATTATTCAATGACACGCAGGTCATGCAAAATAATAAAGACAACTCCTATGGCTCCTGCCGGTTGTCATACTCATCGACATGCAAGTCGTGATTCCTATTACAAGAATATGATCAATCTCATACATCACATATATCATTCATCACATCTTCTGGCCATATCACATCACATAGCACTTGCTGCAAAAACAAGTTAGACGTCCTCTAATTGTTGTTGCAAGTTTTTTTTACGTGGTTTGTAGGTTTCTAGCAAGAACGTTTCTTACCTACGTATGACCACAACGTGATTTGCCAATTTCTATTTACCCTTCATAAGGACCCTTTTCATCGAATCCGTTCCGACTAAAGTAGGAGAGACAGACACCCGCTAGCCACCTTATGCAACTAGTGCATGTCAATCGGTGGAACCTGTCTCACGTAAGCGTACGTGTAAGGTCGGTCCGGGCCGCTTCATCCTACAATGCCGCCGAAACAAGAAAATACTAGTAGCGGCAAGAAGAATTGGCAAACTCAACGCCCACAACTGCTTTGTGTTCTACTCGTGCATAGTAACTACGCATAGGCCTGACTCATGATGCCACTGTTGGAATCGTAGCATAATTTTAAAATTTTCCTACGCTCACCAAGATGCATCTATGGAGTCTACTAGCAACGAGGGGAAAGGAGTGCATCTACATACCCTTGTAGATCGCGAGCGGAAGCGTTCCAATGAACGTGGATGACGGAGTCGTACTCGCCGTGATCCAAATCACCGATGACCGAGTGCCGAACGGACGGCACCTCCGCGTTCAACACACGTACGGTGCAGCGACGTCTCCTCCTTCTTGATCTAGCAAGGGGGAAGGAGAGGTTGATGGAGATCCAGCAGCACGACGGCGTGGTGGTGGATGTAGCGGGTCACGGCAGGGCTTCGCCGAGCTTCTGCGAGACGGAGAGGTGTAGCAGGGGAGGAGGGAGGCGCCCAAGGCTGTCTTCTTGCTGCCCTCCCTCCCCCTTTATATAGGCCCCCTGGGGGGGGCGCCGGCCCTGGAGATGGGATCTCAAGGGGGGGCGGCGGCCAAAAGGGGGAAAGGGGGTGCCTTGCCCCCCAAGGCAAGTGGGAAGCCCCCCCACCCTAGGGTTCCCAACCCTAGGCGCATGGGGGGAGGCCCATGGGGGGGCGCCCAGCCCACTAGGGCTGGTTACCTTCCCACTTCAGCCCACGGGGCCCTCCGGGATAGGTGGCCCCACCCGGTGGACCCCCGGACCCTTCCGGTGGTCCCGGTACAATACCGGTAACCCCCGAAACTTTCCCGGTGGCCGAAACTTGACTTCCTATATATAATTCTTCACCTCCGGACTATTCAGGAACCTCTCGTGACGTCCGGGATCTCATCCGGGACTCCGAACAACTTTCGGGTTTCCGCATACACATATCTCTACAACCCTAGCGTCACCGAACCTTAAGTGTGTAGACCCTACGGGTTCGGGAGACATGCAGACATGACCGAGACGCCTCTCCGGTCAATAACCAACAACGGGATCTAGATACCCATGTTGGCTCCCACATGTTCCACGATGATCTCATCGGATGAACCACGGTGTCGAGGATTCAATCAATCCCGTATGCAATTCCCTTTGTCAATCGGTATGTTACTTGTCCGAGATTCGATCGTCGGTATCCCAATACCTTGTTCAATCTCGTTACCGGCAAGTCTCTTTACTCGTACCGCAATGCATGATCCCGTGACTAACGCCTTAGTCACATTGAGCTCATTATGATGATGCATTACTGAGTGGGCCCAGAGATACCTCTCCGTCACACGGAGTGACAAATCCCAGTCTCGATCCGTGCCATCCCAACAGACACTTTCGGAGATACCCGTAGTGCACCTTTATAGTCACCCAGTTACGTTGTGACGTTTGGCACACCCAAAGCATTCCTACGGTATCCGGGAGTTGCACGATCTCATGGTCTAAGGAAAAGATACTTGACATTGGAAAAGCTCTAGCAAACGAAACTACACGATCTTTTATGCTATGCTTAGGATTGGGTCCTGTCCATCACATCATTCTCCTAATGATGTGATCCCGTTATCAATGACATCCAATGTCCATAGTCAGGAAACCTTGACTATCTGTTGATCAACGAGCTAGTCAACTAGAGGCTTACTAGGGACACATTGTGGTCTATGCATTCACACATGTATTACGATTTCCAGACAATACAATTATAGCATGAATAATAGACAATTACCATGAACAAAGAAATATAATAATAACCATTTATGATTGCCTCTAGGGCATATTTCCAACATCCTAAAGGGATATGTCTCAGTGAGAGGGGAAGACTAGCCTCCCTCCGCCTCCATGAAGCACAATCAGAGTTGGTATTGGGCAGGGGAAGACAGTCGCCGTGGTCTAACGCCTCCGCTCACCGGGCAAGACACCGATTGTGTAACCTAGCGACGCGGTGGCTTTCCTGGGACCCAAGCTACAATGGCCTCCCATGATCTACTTTTCCTCACTGTCTGCAGTTGCCACAGACGTGCCGGCCTTCGCCGACATGGCTTCTTTCCCCACCTGCCTGATGAGTTGCCGCCATTGCAAGCGGCAAATTTACCGGGAGACGACGTTGTCCATCCTGGATGGGCCAGGAGGGGGTGACAATGGCGATGGTGTTGGCATGCCAATATCAGACTGGCTCACCGGACGACCCACGCAACTGTAATGCTGGAGAACTCCTTCTATTTGCCGAGGCCATGGCAGGTGTTGTACAAGGAGGAGATAGAATAGAGCGAAGGTGGGTTGTAGTTCTTGGCCGACGCCTGGACACGCTTATATAGTGGGCGGATGTGAGGAGCCAGCTGGAGAGGTGCTTAATGCCGGTCGGTGCCGGATGAACATGTGGCACTCGGGGCACCGGAGTAGGTTCCTCGGCACACCCGCCTGCTTAATGCAGATAGAATACATGCACAACGGGCGAGCAGTGGGCGGCGCTCTTCGCCAGCGAGCCGCTTCAATGTTGGCTCCAGTGAGCTGTCACGTCTATTCTGGGCCGATATGAATGCGGGAAGCTAGCCTCGGGCGCGAATGCTGGTGCGGAACAAGGATTTTTGGTGGGCCAGGTGTAACACCTTGAAATTTTTCCTCCTGGAAAACTAGAGCTAATAGTGTTGTTTGGATCCTTAATTGTGTCTGAATTGGAATTTTGCTTCTTGTTTGAAAATTATCTTTTCTCTTGTTGAATTTGAGTTGGATCTTTTGCTTGTTTGAAGTGCTCTAAACCTTAGGAAAAAGATCCTATGATCATTGCACTCTAGTGTTGGGGAATGTAGTAATTTCAAAAATTTCCTACGCACACTCAAGATCATGGTGATACATAGCAACGAGAGGGGAGAGTGTTGTCCACGTACCCTCGTAGACCGAAAGCGGAAGCGTTAGAACAACGCGGTTGTTGTAGTCGTACGTCTTCACGATCCGACCGATCAAAGTACCGAACGTACGGCACCTCCGAGTTCAGCACACGTTCAGCTCGATAACGTCCCACGAACTCCGATCAAGCCGAGCTTCGAGGGAGAGTTCCGTCAGCACGATGGCGTGATGACGGTGATGATGATGCTACCGACGCAGGGCTTCGCCTAAGCACCACTACGATATGACCGAGGTGGATTATGGTGGAGGGAGGCACCGCACACAGCTAAAAGATCAATGATCAATTGTTGTGTCTCCAAGGGGTGCCCCCTCCCCGTATGTAAAGGAGTGGAGGAGGGGGAGGGCCGGCCCTCTCTATGGCGCGCCCTAGGGGAGTCCTACTCCCACCGGGAGTAGGATTCCCCCTTTCCTAGTAGACCTAGGAGCCCTTCCAAGTAGTAGGAGTAGGAGAGAAGGAAAGGGAAAAGTGAAGAGAAGGAAGGAGGGGGCGCCGCCCCCCTAGTCCAATTCGGACTAAGCCTTGGGGGGGGGGGCGTAGCCTCCCCTCTCTCTTTCCCCTAAAGCCCAATAAGGCCCATATACTCCCCGGCGAATCCCTGTAACTCCCCGGTACTCCGAAAAATACCCGAATCACTCGGAACCTTTCCGATGTCCGAATATAGTTGTCCAATATATCGATCTTTGCATCTCGACCATTTAGAGACTCCTCGTCATGTCCCAGATCTTATCCGGGACTCCGAACTACATTCGAAACATTAAAACACATAAACTCATAATACAAATCGTCACCGAACGTTAAGCGTGCGGACCCTACGGGTTCGAGAACTATGTAGACATGACCGAGACACGTCTCTGGTCAATAACCAATAGCGGAACCTGGATGCTCATATTGGCTCCTACATATTCTACGAAGATCTTTATCGGTCAAACCGCATAACAACTTACGTTGTTCCCTTTGTCATCGGTATGTTACTTGCCCGAGATTCGATCGTCGGTACCTCAATACCTAGTTCAATCTCGTTACCGGCAAGTCTCTTTACTCGTTCCGTAATGCATCATCCCGCAACTAACTCATTAGTCACATTGCTTGCAAGGCTTATTGTGATGTGCATTATCGAGAGGGCCCAGAGATACATCTCCGACAATCGGAGTGACAAATCCTAATCTCGATCTATGCCAACTCAACAAACACCATCAGAGACACCTATAGAGCACCTTTATAATCACCCAGTTATGTTGTGACGTTTGGTAGCACACAAAGTGTTCTTCCGGTATTCGGGAGTTGCATAATCTCATAGTCACAGGAACATGTATAAGTCATGAAGAAAGCAATAGCAACATAATAAACGATCAAGTGCTAAGCTAACGGAATGGGTCAAGTCAATCACATCATTCTCTAATGATGTGATCCCGTTAATCAAATGACAACTCATGTCTATGGCTAGGAAACTTAACCATCTTTGATTCAATGAGCTAGTCAAGTAGAGGCATACTAGTGACACTCTGTTTGCCTATGTATTCACACATGTACTAAGTTTCCGGTTAATACAATTCTAGCATGAATAATAAGCATTTATCATGAAATAAGGAAATAAATAATAACTTTATTAATGCCTCTAGGGCATATTTCCTTCAGTCTCCCACTTGCACTAGAGTCAATAATCTAGTTCACATCGCCATGTGATTTAACACCAATAGTTCACATCACCATGTGATTAACACCCATAGTTCACATCGCCATGTGACCAACACTCAAAGGGTTTACTAGAGTCAGTAATCTAGTTCACATCGTTATGTGATTTAACACCCAAAGAGTACTAAGGTGTGATCATGTTTTGCTTGTGAGAGAAGATTAGTCAACGGGTCTGCCAAATTCAGATCCGTATGTATTTTGCAAATTTCTATGTCTACAATGCTCTGTACGGAGCTACTTTAGCTAATTGCTCCCACTTTCAATATGTATCTGGATTGTCACTTAGAGTCATCCAGATCGGTGTCAAAGCTTGCATCGACGTAACCCTTTACGACGAACTCTTTATCACCTCCATAACCGATAAATATTTCCTTAGTCCTTTAAGGATAATTTTGACCGCTATCCAGTGATCTACTACTAGATCAAAATTGCACTCCCTTGCCAAACTCAGGGCAAGGTATATAATAGGCCTGGTTCATAGCATGGCATACTATATAGAACCTATGGCTGAGGCATAGGGAATGACTTTCATTCTCTCTGTATTTTCTTCCGTGGTCGGGCTTTGAGTCCTACTCAACTTCACACCTTGTAACACAGGCAAGAACTCTTTCTTTGACTGTTCCATTTTGAACTACTTCAAAATCTTGTCAAGGTATGTACTTATTGAAAAAACTTATCAAGCGTCTTGATCTATCTCTATAGATCTTGATGCTCAATATGTAAGCAGCTTCACCGAGGTCTTTATTTGAAAAACTCCTTTCAAATACTCCTTTATGCTTTCCAGAAAATTCTACATTATTTCCGATCAACAATATGTCATTCACATATACTTATCAGAAATGCTGTAGTGCTCCCACTCACTTTCTTGTAAATACAGGCTTCACCGCAAGTTTGTATAAAACTATATGCTTTCATCAACTCATCAAAGCGTATATTCCAACTCCGAGATGATTGCACCAGTCCAAAAATGGATCGCTGGAGCTTTGCACACTTTGTTAGCACCTTTAGGATCGACAAAACCTACTGGTTGCATCATATACAACTCTTTTTTAAGAGAACCATTAAGGAATGTAGTTTTGACATCCATTTGCCAGATTTCATAAAATGTGGTAATTTGCTAACATGATTCAGATAGACTTAAGCATCGCTACGAGTGAGAAAATCTCATCGTAGTCAACACCTCGAACTTTGTCAAAAAACCTTTTTTGACAAGTCTAGCTTTGTAGATAGTAACACTACTATCGGCGTCCGTCTTCCTCTGGAAGATTCATTTATTTTCTATCGCTTGCCGATCATCGGGCAAGTCAACCAAAGTCCACACTTTGTTCTCATACATGGATCCCATCTCAGATTTCATGGCCTCAAGCCATTTCGCGGAATCTGGGCTCATCATCGCTTCCTCATAGTTCGTAGGTTCGTCATGGTCAAGTAACATGACCTCCAGAACAGGATTCCCGTACCACTCTGGTGTGGATCTCAATCTGGTTAACCTACGAGGTTTGGTAGTAACTTGATCTGAAGTTACATGATCATCATCATTAGCTTCCTCACTGATTGGTGTAGGAGTCGCATGAACAGATTTCTGTGATGAACTACTTTCCAATAAGGGAGCAGGTACAACTACCTCATCAAGTTCTACTTTCCTCCCACTCACTTCTTTCGAGAAAAACTCCTTCTCTAGAAAGGATCCATTCTTAGCAACAAATGTCTTGCCTTCGGATCTGTGATAGAAGGTGTACCCAACTGTCTCCTTTGGGTATCCTATGAAGACACATTTCTTCGATTTGGGTTTGAGCTTATCAGGATGAAACTTTTTCACATAAGCATCGCAACCCCAAACTTTAAGAAACGACAACTTTGGTTTCTTGCCAAACCACAGTTCATATGATGTCGTCTCAACGGATTTAGATGGTGCCCTATTTAACGTGAATGTAGCTGTCTCTAATGCATAACCCCAAAACGATAGTGGTTAATCGGTAAGAGACATCATAGATTGCACCATATCTAAGTACGGTTACAATATTCGGACACACCATTACGCTGTGGTGTTCCAGGTGGCGTGAGTTGCGAAACTATTTCGCATTGTTTCAAATGAAGACCAAACTCGTAACTCAAATATTCTCATCCACGATCAGATCGTAGAAACTTTATTTTCTTGTTACGATGATTTTCCACTTCACTCTGAAATTATATGAACTTTTCAAATGTTTCAGACTTATGTTTCATCAAGTAGATATACCCATATCTGCTCAAATCATCTGTGAAGGTCAGAAAATAACGATACCCGCCGCGAGCCTCAACACTCATCAGATCGCATACATCAGTATGTATTATTTCCAGTACGTCAGTTGCTCGCTGCATTGTTCTGGAGAACGGAGTCTTAGTCATCTTGCCCATAAGGCATGGTTCGCAAGCATCAAGTGATTCATAATCAAGTGATTCCAAAATCCCATCAGCATGGAGTTTCTTCATGCGCTTTACACCAATATGACCTAAACGGCAGTGCCACAAATAAGTTGCACTATCATTATTAACTTTGCATCTTTTGTCTTTAATATTATGAATATGTGTATCACTACGATCGAGATCCAACAAACCATTTTCATTGGGTGTATGACCATAGAAGGTTGTATTCATGTGAACAGAACAACAATTATTCTCTAACTTAAAGGAATAACAGTATTGCAATAAACATGATCAAATCATATTCATGCTCTACGCAAACACCAAATAACACTTATTTAGGTGCAACACTAACCCCGAAAGCATAGGGAGTGTGCGATGATGATCATATCAATGTTGGAACCACTTCCAACACACATCGTCACTTCACCCATAACTAGTCTCTGTTTATTTTGCAATTTCCGTTTCGAGTTACTACTCTTAGCAACTGAACCAGTATCAAATACTGAGGGGTTGCTATAAACACTAGTAAAGTACACATCAATAACATGTATATCAAATATACCTTTATCATTTTGCCATCCTTCTTATCCGCCAAGTATCTAGGGGCAGTTCCACTTCCACTGACTATTTCTTTTGCAGTAGAAGCACTCAGTTTCAGGCTTGGGTCTAGCTTTGGGCTTCTTCACAGGAGCGGCAACTTGCTTGCCGTTCTTTTTGAAGTTCCCCTTTCTTCCCTTTGCCCTTTTCTTGAAACTAGTGGTCTTGTCAACCATCAACACTTGATGCTTTTCTTGATTTCTACCTTCGTCGATTTTAGCATCATGAAGAGCTTGGGAATCGTTTCTGTTATCCCTTGCATATTATAGTTTTTCATGAAGTTCTAGTAACTTGGTGATAGTGACTAGAGAACTCTGTCAATCACTATCTTATCTGAAAGATTAACTCCCACTTGATTCAAGTGATTGTAGTACTCAGACATTCTGAGCACATGCTCACTAGCTGAGCAATTCTCCTCCATCTTGTAGGCAAAGTACTGTCAGAGGTCTCATACCTCTCGACACGGGCATGGGTATGAAATACCAATTTCAACTCTTGGAACATATTATATGCTTCGTGGCGTTCAAAACATTTTTGAAGTCCCGGTTCTAAGCCGTAAAGCATGGTGCACTAAACTATCAAGTAGTTACCATACCGAGCTTTGTCAAATGTTCATAACGTCTGCATCTTCTCCTGCAATAGGTCTGTCACCTAGCGGTGCATCAATGACATAATTCTTCCGTGAAGCAATGAGGATAATCCTTAGATCACGGATCCAATCCACATCATTGCTACTAACATCTTTCAACTTAGTTTTCTCTAGGAACATATCAAAAATAAAACAGGGGAGCTAAACGCGAGCTATTGATCTACAACATAGATATGCTAATACTACCAGGACTAAGTTCATGATAAACTAAAGTTCAATTAATCATATTACTTAAGAACTCCCACTTAGATAGACATCCCTCTAATCATCTAAGTGATCACGTGATCCAAATCAACTAAAGATAACCGATCATCACGTGAAATGGAGTAGTTTTCAATGGTGAACATCACTATGTTGATCATATCTACTATATGATTCACGCTCGACCTTTCGGTCTCAATGTTCCGAGGCCATATCTGCATATGCTAGGCTCGTCAAGTTTAACCCGAGTATTCTGCGTGTACAAAACTGTCTTACACCCGTTGTAGATGAACGGTGAGCTTATCACACCCGATCATCACGTGGTGTCTCGGCACGACGAACTTTGGCAACGGTGCATAGTCAGGGAGAACACTTTTACCTTGAAATTTAGTGAGAGATCATCTTATAATGCTACCGTCAAACAAAGCAGAATAAGATGCATAAAGGATAAACATCACACCCAATCAATATAAGTGATATGATATGGCCATCATCATCTTGTGCCTTTGATCTCCATCTCCAAAGCACCGTCATGATCACCATCGTCACCGGGGCGACACCTTGATCTCCATCGTAGCATCGTTGTCGTCTCGCCAACTATTGCTTCTACGACTATCGCTACCGCTTAGTGATAAAGTAAAGCAATTACAGGGCGATTGCATTGCATACAATAAAGCGACAACCATATGGCTCCTGCCAGTTGCCGATGTCTCCGTTACAAAACATTATCATCTCATACAATAAAATATAGCATCATGTCTTGACTATATCACATCACAACATGCCCTGCAAAAACAAGTTAGACGTCCTCTACTTTGTTGTTGCAAGTTTTACGTGGCTGCTACGGGCTGAGCAAGAACCGTACTTACCTATGCATCAAAACCACAACAATAGTTCGTCAAGTTAGTGCTGTTTTAACCTTCTCAAGGACCGGGCGTAGCCACACTCGGTTCAACTAATGTTGGAGAAACTGACACCCGCCAGCCACCTGTGTGCAAAGCACGTCGGTAGAACCAGTCTCGCGTAAGCGTACGCGTAATGTCGGTCCGAGCCGCTTCATCCAACAATACCGCCGAACGAAAGTATGACGTGCTGGTAAGCAGTATGACTTGTATCGCCCACAACTCACTTGTGTTCTACTCGTGCATATAACATTTACGCATAAACCTTGCTCGGATGCCACTGTTGGGGAATGTAGTAATTTCAAAAAAATTCCTACGCACACGCCAGATCATGGTGATGCATATCAACGAGAGGGAAGAGTGTTGTCCACGTACCCTCGTAGACCGGAAACGGAAGCGTTAGAACAACGCGGTTGATGTAGTCGTACGTCTTCACGATCCAACAGATCCAAGTACCGAACGTACGGCACCTCCGAGTTCAGCACACGTTCAGCTCGATGACGTCCCACGAACTCCGATCCAGCAGAGCTTCGAGGGAGAGTTCCGTCAGCATGATGGTGTGATGAAGGTGATGATGATACTACCGACGCAGAGCTTCGCTTAAGCACCGCTACGATATGACCGGGGTGGATTATGGTGGAGGGAGGCACCGCACACGGCTAAAAGATCAATGATCAATTGTTGTGTCTCCAAGGGGTGCCCCCCTCCCCGTATATAAAGGAGTGGAGGAGGAGGAGGGCGGCCCTCTCTATGGCGTTCCCTAGGGGAGTCCTCCTCCCACCGGGAGTAGGATTCCCCCTTTCCTAGTAGAACTAGGAGCCCTTCCAAGTAGTAGGAGTAGGAGAGAAGGAAAGGGAAAAGAGAAGAGAAGGAAGGAGGGGGCGCCGCCCCTCCCCCTAGTCCAATTCGGACTAAGCCTTGGGGGGCGGGGGGCAGTGTTGGGGAACGTAGTAATTTCAAACAAATTCCTACGCACACGCAAGATCATGGTGATGCATAGCAACGAGAGGGGAGAGTGTTGTCCACATACCCTCGTAGACCGACAGCGGAAGCGTTATCACAACGCGGTTGATGTAGTCGTACGTCTTCACGATCCGACCGATCAAGTACCGAACGCACGACACCTCCGAGTTCTACACACGTTCAGCTCGTTGACGTCCCTCGAACTCCGATCCAGCCGAGTGTTGAGGGAGAGTTTCGTCAGCACGACGGCGTGGTGACGATGATGATGTTCTACCGACGCAGGGCTTCGCCGAAGCTCCGCAATGATATTATCGAGGTGTAATTTGGTGGAGGGGGGCACCGCACACGGCTAAAAGATCTCAAGGATCAATTGTTTTGTCCATGGGGTGCCCCCTGCCCCCGTATATAAAGGAGCAAGGGAGGAGGAGGCCGGCCCTAGGAGGGGGCGCACCAAGTGTGGAGTCCTACTAGGACTCCCTAGTCCTAGTAGGATTCCACCTCCCATATGGAATAGGAAAAGAGGAAGGGAAAAAGAGAAGGAAGGAAGGGGGCGTCCCCCTTCCCTAGTCCAATTCGGACCAGACCAAGGGGACGGGTGCGGCCACCCTTGAGGCCCTTTTCCTTCTTTCCCGTATGGCCCAATAAGGCCCAATACGTATTCCCGTAACTCTCCGGTACTCCGAAAAATACCCGAATCACTCGGAACCTTTCCGAAGTCCGAATATAGTCGTCCAATATATCGATTTTTACGTCTCGGCCATTTCGAGACTCCTCGTCATATCCCCGATCTCATCCGGGACTCCGAACTCCTTCGGTACATCAAAACTCAATAAAACTGTCATCGTAACTTTAAGCGTGCGGACCCTACGGGTTCGAGAACTATGTAGACATGACCGAGACACGTCTCCGGTCAATAACCAATAGCGGGATCTGGATGCCCATATTGGCTCCCACATATTTTACGAAGATCTTTATCGGTCAGACCGCATAACAACATACGTTGTTCCCTTTGTCATCAGTATGTTACTTGCCCGAGATTCGATCGTCGGTATCTCGATACCTAGTTCAATCTCGTTACCGGCAAGTCTCTTTACTCGTTCCGTAACACATCATCCCGCAACTAACTTATTAGTCACAATGCTTGCAAGGCTTATAGTGATGTGCATTACCGAGTGGGCCCAGAGATACCTCTTCGACAATCGGAGTGACAAATCCTAATCTCGAAATACGCCAACCCAACAAGTACCTTTGGAGACACCTGTAGAGCACCTTTATAATCACCCATTTACGTCGTGACGTTTGGTAGCACACAAAGTGTTCCTCCGGTAAACGGGAGTTGCATAATCTCATAGTCAGAGGAACATGTATAAGTCATGAAGAAAGCAATAGCAACATACTAAACGATCGGGTGCTAAGCTAACGGAATGGGTCAAGTCAATCACGTCATTCTCCTAATGAGGTGATCTCGTTAATCAAATGACAACTTATGTCTATGGCTAGGAAACATAACCATCTTTGATTAACGAGCTAGTCAAGTAGAGGCATACTAGTGACACTCTGTTTGTCTATGTATTCACACATGTATTATGTTTCCGGTTAATACAATTCTAGCATGAATAATAAACATTTATCATGATATAAGGAAATAAATAATAACTTTATTATTGCCTCTAGGGCATATTTCCTTCAGTCTCCCACTTGCGCTAGAGTCAATAATCTAGTTCACATCGCCATGTGATTTAACATGAATAGTTCACATGACCATGTGATTAACACCCATAGTTCACATCGTCATGTGACCATCACCCAAAGGGTTTACTAGAGTCAGTAATCTAGTTCACATCGCTATGTGATTAACACCCAAAGTGTACTAAGGTGTGATCATGTTTTGCTTGTGAGATAATTTTAGTCAACGGGTCTGTCACATTCAGATCCGTAAGTATTTTGCAAATTTGTATGTCTACAATGCTCTGCATGGAGCTATTCTAGCTAATTGCTCCCACTTTCAATATGTATCTAGACCGAGACTTAGAGTCATCTAGATTAGTTTCAAAACTTGCATCGACGTAATCTTTTACGACGAGCCTTTTGTCACTTCCATAATCGAGAAACATATCCTTATTCCAGTAAGGATAATTTTGACCGCTGTCCAGTGATCTACTCCTAGATCACTATTGTACTCCCTTGCCAAAATCAGTGTAGGGTATACAATAGATCTGGTACACAGCATGACATACTTTATAGAACCTATGGCCAAGGCATAGGGAATGACTTTCATTCTCTTTCTAACTTTTGCCGTTGTCGGGCTTTGAGTCTTTACTCAATTTCACACCTTGTAACACAGGCAAGAACTCTTTCTTTGACTGTTCTATTTTGAACTACTTCAAAATCTTGTTAAGGTATGTACTCATTGAAAAACTTATCAAGCGTCTTCATCTATCTCTATAGATCTTGATGCTCAATATGTAAGCAGCTTCACCGAGGTCTATCTTTGAAAAACTCCTTTCAAACACTCCTTTATGCTTTGCAGAATAATTCTACATTATTTCTGATTAACAATATGTCATTCACATATACTTATCAGAAATACTGTAGTGCTCTCACTCACTTTCTTGTAAATACAGGCTTCACCCCAAGTCTGTATACAACTATATGCTTTGATCAACTTATCAAAGCGTATATTCCAACTCCGAGATGCTTGCACCAGTCCATTGATGGATCGCTGGAGCTTGTATATTTTGTTAGCACCTTTAGGATTGACAAAACCTTCTGGTTGTATCATATACAACTCTTCTTTAATAAATCCATCAAGGAATGCAGTTTTGTTTATCCCTTTGCCAGATTTCATAAAATGCGGCAATTGCTAACATGATTCGGACAGACTTAAGCATAGATACGAGTGAGAAACTGTCATCGTAGTCAACATCTTGAACTTGTCGAAAACCTTTTTGGGACAATTCTAGCATTGTAGATAGTGACACTACTATCAGCGTCCGTCTTCCTCTTGAAGATCCATTTAATCTCAATGGCTCGCCGATCATTGGGCAAGTCAATCAAAGTCCATACTTTGTTCTTCATACATGGATCTCATCTCAGATTTCATGGCCTCAAGCCATTTTACGGAATTTGGGCTCACCATCGCTTCTTCATAGTTCGTAGGTTCGTCATGGTCTAGTAACATAACCTCCAGAACAGGATTACTGTACCACTCTGGTGCGGATCTTGATCTAGTTGACCTACGAAGTTCAGTAATAACTTGATCTGAAGTTTCATGATCATTATCATTAACTTGCTCACTACTTGGTGTAGGTGTCGCAGAAACAGATTTCTGTGATGAACTACTTTCCAATAAGACAGCAGGTACAGTTACCTCATCAATTTCTACTTTCCTCCCACTCACTTCTTTCGAGAGAAACTCCTTCTCTAGAAAGGATCCATTCTTAGCAACGAATGTCTTGCCTTCGGATCTGTGATAGAAGGTGTACCCAACTGTCTCCTTTGGGTATCCTATGAAGACACATTTCTCCGATTTGGGTTTGAGCTTATCAGGACGAAACATTTTCACATAAGCATCGCAACCCCAAACTTTTAAGAAATGACAACTTTGGTTTCTTGCTAAACCTCAGTTCATAAGGCGTCGTCTCAACGGATTTTGATGGTGCCCTATTTAACGTGAATGCAGCTGTCTTTAATGCATAACCCCAAAACGATAGTGGTAAATTGGTAAGAGACATCATAGATTGCACTATATCCAATAAAGTACGGTTATGACGTTCGGACACACCATTACACTGTGGTGTTCCAGGTGGCGTGAGTAGTGAAACTATTTCACATTGTTTTAACTGAAGGCCAAACTCGTAACTCAAATATTTTACCTCTGCGATCATATCGGAGAAACTTTTATTTTCTTGTTACGATGATTCTCCACTTCACTCTGAAATTCTTTGAACTTTTCAAATGTTTCAGACTTTGTGTTTCATCAAGTAGATATACCCATATCTGCTCAAATCATCTGTGAAGGTCAGAAAATAATGATACCTGCTACGAGCCTCAATATTCATCGGACCACATACATCTGTATGTATGATTTCCAACAAATCTGTTGCTCTCTCCATAGTTCCGGAGAACGGCGTTTTAGTCATCTTGCCCATGAGGCACGGTTCGCAAGCATCAAGTGATTCATAATCAAGTGATTCCAAAATCCCATCAGTATGGAGTTTCTTCATGCGCTTTACACCAATATGACCTAAACGGCAGTACCACAAATAAGTTGCACTATCATTATTAACTTTGCATCTTTTGGCTTCAATATTATGAATATGTGTATCACTACGATCGAGATCCAACAAACCATTTTCGTTGGTGTGTATGACCATAAAGGTTTTATTCATGTAAACAGAACAACAATTGTTCTCTAACTTAAATGAATAACCGTATTGCAATAAACATGATCAGATCATATTCATGCTCAACGCAAACACCAAATAACACTTATTTAGTTTCAACACTAATCCCGAAAGTACTGGGAGTGTGCGATGATGATCATATCAATCTTGGAACTACTTCCAACACACATCGTCACCTCGCCTTTTACTAGTCTCTGTTTATTCTGCAACTCCCGTTTTCGAGTTACTACTCTTTAGCAACTGAACCAGTATCAATTACCGAGGGGTTGCTATAAACACTAGTAAAGTACACATCAATAATCTGTATATCAAATATACCTTTGTTCACTTTTACTAGTCTCTATTTATTCTGCAACTCCCGTTTCGAGTTACTACTCTTAGCAATTGAACCAGTATCAATTACCGAGGGATTGCTATAAACACTAGTAAAGTACACATCAATAATCTGTATATCAAATATACCTTTGTTCACTTTGCCATCCTTCTTATCCACCAAATAGTTGGGGTAGTTCCGCTTCCAGTGACCAGTCCCTTTGCAGTAGAAGCACTTAGTCTCAGGCTTAGGACCAGACTTAGGCTTCTTCACTTGAGCAGCAACTTGCTTGCCGTTCTTTTTGAAGTTCCCCTTTTTTCCTTTGCCCTTTTCTTGAAACTAGCGATCTTGTCAACCATCAACACTTGAAGTGGTCTCGTCAACCATCAACACTTGATGTTTTTCTTGATTTCTACCTTCGTCGATTTCAGCATCACGAAGAGCTCGGGAATTACTTTCGTCATCCCTTGCATACCATAGTTCATCACGAAGTTCTACTTACTTGGTGATGGTGACTAGAGAATTCTGTCAATCACTATTTTATCTGGAAGATAAACTCCCACTTGATTCAAGCGATTGTAGTACCCAGACAATCTGAGCACATGCTCACTAGTTGAGCGATTCTCCTCCATCTTTTTGCTATAGAACTTGTTGGAGATTTCATATCTCTCAACTCGGGTATTTGCTTGAAATATTAACTTCAACTCCTGAAACATCTCATATGGTCCATGACGTTCAAAACGTCTTTGAAGTCCCGATTCTAAGCCGTTAAGCATGGTGCACTAAACTATCAAGTAGTCATCATATTGAGCTAGCCAAACGTTCATAACGTCTGCATCTGCTCCCGCAATAGGTCTGTCACCTAGTGGTGCATCAAGGACATAATTTTTCTGTGCAGCAATGAGGATAATCCTCAGATCACGGATCCAATCCGCATCTTTGCTACTAACATCTTTCAACATAATTTTTTCTCTAGGAACATATCAAAAATAAACACAGGGAAGCAACAACGCGAGCTATTGATCTATAACATAATTTGCAAAATACTATCAGGACTAAGTTCATGATAAATTTAAGTTCAATTAATCATATTACTTAAGAACTCCCACTTAGATAGACATCCCTCTAATCCTCTAAGTGATCACGTGATCCATATCAACTAAACCATGTCCGATCATCACGTGAGATGGAGTAGTTTCAATGGTGAACATCACTATGTTGATCATATCTACTATATGATTCACGCTCGACCTTTCGGTCTCCGTGTTCCGAGGCCATATATGTTATATGCTAGGCTCGTCAAGTTTAACCTGAGTATTCCGCGTGTGCAACTGTTTTGCACCCATTATATTTGAACGTAGAGCCTATCACACCAGATCATCACGTGGTGTCTCAGCACGAAGAACTTTCGCAACGGTTCATACTCAGGGAGAACACTTTTATCTTGAAATTTTAGTGAGAGATCATCTTATAATGCTACCATCAAACAAAGCAAGATAAGATGCATAAAGGATTAACATCACATGCAATCAATATAAGTGATATGATATGGCCATCATCATCTTGTGCTTGTGATCTCCATCTCCGAAGCACCATGCTTGTGATCTCCATCTCCGAAGCACCGTCATGATCACCATCGTCACCGGCGCGACACCTTGATCCCCATCGTAGCATCGTTGTCGTCTCGCCAACTTATTGCTTTTACGACTATCGCTACCGCTTAGTGATAAAGTAAAACTATTACATGGCGATTGCATCTCATACAATAAAGCGACAACCATATGGCTCCTGCCAGTTGCCGATAACTCGGTTACAAAACATGATCATCTCATACAACACAATATATCACATCATGTCTTGACCATATCACATCAAAACATGCCCTGCAAAAAACAAGTTAGACGTCCTCTACTTTGTTGTTGCAAGTTTTACGTGGCTGCTACGGGCTTAGCAAGAACCGTTCTTACCTACGCATCAAAACCACAACGATAGTTTGTCAAGTTGGTGCTGTTTTAACCTTCGCAAGGACCGGGCGTAGCCACACTCGGTTCAACTAAAGTGAGAGAGACAGACACCCGCCAGTCACCTTTAAGCAACGAGTGCTCCGAACGGTGAAACCAGTCTCGCGTAAGCGTACGCGTAATGTCGGTCCGGGCCGCTTCATCTCACAATACCGCTGAACCAAAGTATGACATGCTGGTAAGCAGTATGACTTATATCACCCACAACTCACTTGTGTTCTACTCGTGCATAGTATCAACGCATAAAACCAGGCTCGGATGCCACTGTTGGGGAACGTAGTAATTTCAAAAAATTTCCTACGCACACGCAAGATGATGGTGATGCATAGCAACGAGAGGGGAGAGTGTTGTCCACGTACCCTCGTAGACCGACAGCGGAAGCGTTATCACAACGCGGTTGATGTAGTCGTACGTCTTCACGATCCGACCGATCAAGTACCGAACGCACGGCACCTCCGAGTTCTACACACGTTCAGCTCGATGACGTCCCTCGAACTCCGATCCAGCCGAGTGTTGAGGGAGAGTTTCGTCAGCACGACGGCGTGGTGACGATGATGATGTTCTACCGACGCAGGGCTTCGCCTAAGCTCCGCAATGATATTATCGAGGTGTAATTTGGTGGAGGGGGGCACCACACACGGCTAAAAGATCTCAAGGATCAATTGTTGTGTCCATGGGGTGCCCCCTGCCCCCGTATATAAAGGAGCAAGGGAGGAGGAGGCCGGCCCTAGAAGGGGGCGCACCAAGTGTGGAGTCCTACTAGGACTCCCTAGTCCTAGTATGATTCCACCTCCCATATGGAATACGAAAAGAGGAAGGGAAAAAGAGAAGGAAGGAAGGGGGCGCCCCCCTTCCCTAGTCCAATTCGGACCAGACCAAGGGAGGGGTGCGGCCACCCTTGAGGCCCTTTTCCTTCTTTTCCGTATGGCCCAATAAGGCCCAATACGTATTCCCGTAACTCTCCGGTACACCGAAAAATACCCGAATCACTCGGAACCTTTACGAAGTCCGAATATAGTCGTCCAATATATCGATTTTTACGTCTCGGCCATTTCGAGACTCCTCGTCATATCCCTGATCTCATCCGGGACTCCGAACTCCTTCAGTACATAAAAACTCAATAAAACTGTCATCGTAACTTTAAGCGTGCGGACCCTACGGGTTCGAGAACTATGTAGACATGACCGAGACACGTCTCCGGTCAATAACCAATAGCGGGACCTGGATGCCCATATTGGCTCCCACATATTCTACGAAGATCTTTATCGGTCAGACCGCATAACAACATACGTTGTTCCCTTTGTCATCAGTATGTTACTTTCCCGAGATTCGATCGTCGGTATCTCGATACCTAGTTCAATCTCGTTACCGGCAAGTCTCTTTACTCGTTCCGTAACACATCAACCCGCAACTAACTTATTAGTCACAATGCTTGCAAGGCTTATAGTGATGTGCATTACCGAGTGGGCCCAGAGATACCTCTTCGACAATCGGAGTGACAAATCCTAATCTCGAAATACGCCAACCCAACAAGTACCTTTGGAGACACCTGTAGAGCACCTTTATAATCACCCATTTACGTCGTGACGTTTGGTAGCACACAAAGTGTTCCTCCGGTAAACGGGAGTTGCATAATCTCATAGTCAGAGGAACATGTATAAGTCATGAAGAAAGCAATAGCAACATACTAAACGATCGGGTGCTAAGCTAACGGAATGGGTCAAGTCAATCACGTCATTCTCCTAATGAGGTGATCTCGTTAATCAAATGACAACTTATGTCTATGGCTAGGAAACATAACCATTTTTGATTAACGAGCTAGTCAGGTAAAGGCATACTAGTGACACTCTGTTTGTCTATGTATTCACACATGTATTATGTTTCCGGTTAATACAATTCTAGCATGAATAATAAACATTTATCATGATATAAGGAAATAAATAATAACTTTATTATTGCCTCTAGGGCATATTTCCTTCAGGCAGCCTCCCCTCTCTCTTTCCCCTAAAGCCCAATAAGGCCCATATAATCCCCGGCGAATTCCCGTAACTCCTCAGTACTCCGAAAAATACCCAAATCACTCGGAACCTTTCCGATGTCCGAATATAATCGTCCAATATATCGATCTTTACGTCTCGGCCATTTCGAGACTCCTCGTCATGTCCCCGATCTCATCCGGGACTCTGAACTACCTTCGATACATCAAAACACATAAACTCATAATACAAATCGTCACCGAACGTTAAGCGTGTGGACCCTACGGGTTCGAGAACTATGTAGACATGACTGAGACACGTCTCCGGTCAATAACCAATAGCGGAACCTGGATGCTCATATTGTCTCCTACATATTCTACGAAGATCTTTATCGGTCAAACCGCATAACAACATACATTGTTCCCTTTGTCATCGGTATGTTACTTGCCCGAGATTCGATCGTCGGTATCTCAATACCTAGTTCAATCTCGTTACTGGCAAGTCTCTTTACTCGTTCCGTAATGCATCATCCCGTAACTAACTCATTAGTCACATTGCTTGCAAGGCTTATTGTGATGTACATTATCGAGAGGGCCCAGAGATACCTCTCCGACAATCGGAGTGACAAATCCTAATCTCGATCTATGCCAACTCAACAAACACCATCGGAGACACCAGTAAAGCACCTTTATAATCACCCAGTTACGTTGTGACGCTTGGTAGCACACAAAGTGTTCTTCCGGTATTTGGGAGTTGCATAATCTCATAGTCAGAGGAACATGTATAAGTCATGAAGAAAGCAATAGCAACATACTAAACGATCAAGTGCTAAGCTAACGGAATGGGTCAAGTCAATCACATCATTCTCTAATGATGTGATCCCGTTAATCAAATGACAACTCATGTCTATGGCTAGGAAACTTAACCATCTTTGTTCAACGAGGTAGTCAAGTAGAGGCATACTAGTGACACTCTGTTTGTCTATGTATTCACACATGTACTATGTTTCCGGTTAATACAATTCTAGCATGAATAATAAACACTTATCATGAAATAAGGAAATAAATAATAACTTTATTATTGCCTCTAGGGCATATTTCCTTCATCTAGTACCAAATTCCAACTTTCTACCACCGATCATGACATTGGTGTAGGTACTAAAAAAATTTATCTGACAAAACATTTTGGCCCAAAACTATTATCCAAATTTTTGTTTTCAATAACCCTTGGGTCATGACTGGTCACTAATTTGAGTGAACAAAAACTTTGAGAAGGTACGTTTTGATCCTATTAGTTATAGGACATCCGAAACCACAAAATTATTATTTTTAAAGGTATAAAAGTATTTTATTTAAATACTTTTTTAAGGCCAAAAATGGTCTTTAATAGGGAAAAATATTTTCATGTTTCAAAAATATTTGAGAAAATTTAGAGAGACCCAGGACACATATTTTCTCCATATATAGGTGTTTCAACCGATGGCCGTTTTAAAAAATATTTCTAATCTACAATTTTCAGTCCTGCCCATTTGTAGGGATTGAAACTTTTACACAGGGAATTTTCTCCAACTATTCCCAAATAATCATGAAGGTGTCAATGTTGTCAAATAAGCACAATACAAAACCAGAGCATCTAGTTAATCCATTTGACATGAAATTCTTCTACTTTCCCACTTCATGTGGGAACTTGTTTTGAAACTTGTGTGAAACAAACTCAGAATCTGCTCCAATGAATATAATCTGTAGAAAATTCTAGAACTCAATTTAATTCCTAGAAAGTCCAGATGGACCTGCCTAACTTTTTGTACAACAACTCTTCTCTCTATTTCTCTCTCTCTCCCTCAACCTTGTATTGCCACCTAGCGCACCACAGGCCGACGACACCCATCACCTCCACAGCCATAGCAAGCTCCTAGAAAACCTCTCTCTCTCTCTCCCTCCCTCCCTCTTGAACACTGGCATGACAGGTAAGCTCCAAACAGTGCACCAAATGGCATTGTTGGGCTCCTGCAAGCTCCAGTGCACCTCTACCTGAAAGTTCATGTCCATAGAACCTCTCTATGACCCCCTCGACCGTTGGACATGGCCAAACCCACCACTGCATCCTCCTGTGCACAATGGACGCCCGTGGCTGAAGCTCAGAGCTTCAGCCGCGTGTGCACTCAGCTGTCACAATCTCCTCTCTCCAGTGCCACTAAGCACTCCCTCTAACTCTCCTTGACATCCTAGACACTTCCACTTCTTCCCCCTCGCTCTCATTCGCACGCAAACAACCACCCGAGAGCTCGAGCGCGCTCTAGAGCGCCGTTTTAACCGGCGAGGTTGAAACGCACGCTCGGGTGAGCCCCGAGACCGTTCACCTCTTCCGCTCGACTCCACCATCACCCAATTGATCCATATTGCCAAAAGCCCCATCAACAGCCCCTGGTAAGATCGAGTTCGGGCTCGGAGTCGATGCCTAGGGACACCGACGATCCGGGCGATTCCGGCCACCCCTCGACCCCTCTTGCTTTCATTATTCTTCTGTCGTCAACATGAATCTCATGCCATCGTTCGCCACAGGTTTCCGTGGTTAAACATCGAGTTCGTCATCGTCTTCCTCGCCGCCGTTCGAGTGACCACGCTGTCGCCGACTCCGTCGTCCCCGGCGACCATCCCGAGCACCCACCGAGGCGCGACGACTTCCTCAGCTCACCCGTGCCCTCAGATTCTCCGACCGCTACTTGTATCGCCGCCGGTGAGCACTAGAATCTCCCTACCTAGGGTTAGGGCTAACAAGCAGGCCCTGCATGTCATTCCCCCTCTCACTGTCTCGCTGGCAGGTGGACCCTACCTACCATGTTTAAACCACGCATGCATGTGCACGCGCATGGCTGCCGTCGCCGGCTGTGCTAGATTCGGCCATTCGGTCCGTTAACTCGGCCGAGGCCTTTTCTTTTTCTTTATCCGGTGGGATTCAAATAATCTAACATGATTCATTTCAAGTCCAATGATTCAAATTTCTAGATGCTCTATAAATTATGCTCTATTTATCTGGCTGAACTGAACCTTTTTAATATGCCCAGTTCACTCTGGATCGATTAAACGTGACATTTATTCACCTAAGTCAACTTAGGAAATTCCAAGAGTAGTCATTTGATATCCAAATCCAGTGAAACCAATTTCTAAATCATGCCTTATTTAATGAATGTGTCCACTCATTTTTACAGGAAGGATTTGTGTGTATTCCTTGCATGTCCATTATTCCATTGATTCCAACAATATGAAATGTTCAAATATATCAGTAACTCTAAAAATAGCAGGTTCACTCTGGCTATTGTTTTTATATTGCTAGAGATGTCCTAGAAAAATGGAATTCCTATTTTTAGAGCACTTTTATTTTCCTACCTTGTTGTGTTTCTTATTGTGTATCATTTCAACGTTAGATAACCAAGTAGACGAAGGACATGGAGAAGGACCAGAGGCCTTTGAAGACTTTGCTGAGCCAGGCAAGCAACCTTTTGACCATGTTGATTCACCCAAGTTTTTGCTCATGGTGTAGTTTATTTGCATGCATCAAAACCATTCTATGCATTTGCTAGTAGAGATGATCCTATTTGCATGACATGGGGATACCCTAGATGCTGTTAATACGCTGATCTCGATAACCCGGGAAACACAATGAGCATAGCTTATTGCTATGGTAGTTGCTTAGCCATGATTCGTGGGTGGGAACTGTAGGTTGGACACAAAAAGGAACTTGGGGAAAGTTGTAACTACCCGTATGGGTGACTCGGTTGATGTGAGACAATGTGATGAAAGGTTCGAGAAGGATTGGAATAAGAGCGGGGCCGTCAACCCAACCTATAGCGTGATCACAATACCATGGTAATACGACTTGGTTTGAACCTTGACGTGACGCTGGAATAGATCCTCACGATGTGGCCCCTTTCATGGTGACATGAGGGCTAGGTAATCATAATGAGACAATCGGACGACATGGCAGGCGGCAGATGCACGCGCTATTATCAGCCGGCTGAATTAGACCATTTTCGATCTTGTTTTAGGTAAACACAGCCACTTTATTGATCAAGAACAAAAGGTACAATAGAAGCCTCACTTGGTGATTATATGAGCTCTGTTAGCAACCCAGAGATATATTGCTCGATCTAGTAACTCTTCTCATGACTTCAGGTAGCAATTTAGGTTACAACTTGGGGATACACGAATTGGGAAAGGGGAAGGGGAAGAGAGCCACCGCCGGGTTCGCCGTGATCCACTGGATGAGCAGAGCGTTGCCTTCTCCCTGGTACTTGTAGTATGCGGCGCTCGATGGTCTCCCGATGGGCCGGGCCCATGTACCGGTACAGGGGTAAGCCCATGTACCAGCCAGGGGAGGGCTCCTGACATCCCTCCCTTCTTGACTTCGGCTTGACCCCAAGCCGACACCATCTAGACCCGCCCGGATCCCATTGCACTTGATGATGCTTGACTTGGTTGTCGTCACGATCGAAGCCAGAGTGGACTTCAACGAAGTAGGAACAATAGTTGCGGTCGATGGGAGCCCCGCTGAAGAAGGTGTCCAGGAAGTAGTCATTTTCAGAACAGTCGTGGTCGAAGCTGAGAAAGTAGTACTCATTGTCGACAGAGCCTTGCGCGAAGACGACAACAATGGTGATGGTACCCCTCCCTTCTTGAAACTGCCCTGGATTGTAGGAGGTAGAAGGCACTAGGTCCCTCACGGCCAACGTTGTTGTATAAGACTTGAAAGACTCACACCATCATGATCTCGTGAAACTTGTTGTACCTTGAGTCGATTGGAATCCAGGCAGTTGATGAAGTGAAATATCGCTGGCGTGGATGAGGTAGTGGACCACCAAGATGATGACACACACCGCTCCTGAGAAGACCACTCGGTGAGCAATTCCATTGACAACCGCAATGCCAGTCCTCCAGGATCCCAAGAACAGCCCCACTGGTACAGGCCCAAGTCAGGTTTCATCATACAAATGTTACAGGTGAGTTGAGAAACTGAACAAAGCCAAAACAGGAAGCACATGTTGTTGTAGGCATCAAGCTGCGTGTTGGAAATGTCCAGCGGACAGGTCAGGAATAGTAGAAGCCCATATGACACATGCCGTATTGGAAATTCACTCGTCAGACAACCATTGGCGCTAGATAGTTGATAATGAATCTCTCTTGCAAATTGTATAGCCTGAATTGCAAATTGTTATGACCGGTTTAGCTTATAACCGGAGAAGGCCCACCGGGCAGTAGTTAGGGGCTTGGCCCACAAGTTATCTTAGGTTAATTCTTATGCAAATTATCTAGGTTATAAATATAGGCAGTAAGACTCTTTTTGGAATTAAGCAATAAGAATATTATTATCCCTATTGCCCGGCTCCCAGAGGAGCCGAAACCCTAGCCGCCGCCGCCATCTCCCTCCGACGCGACAGCGCCCAGCCGCCGGCGCGCCCGATCAACGCCCCGTCCCACTCCATCCTTTCCCTACAACCTCCGGAGCAGGTCCGGTAGGACCCCTGGTTCTACCAATTTGGTATCAGCTAGCTTCAGTTCGATCATGTCTTCACCGCCGCCCAACCCGTCTCTTCCGCTGCCGGGATCCTCCGTCGCGCCCGTCCCCGTCGTCCTCACCTCGGAGGAGGTGTCCGGGGTGCTGCGGGACCTAACCCAGGCGGTCCAGCAGATCCGCCTGTTCTTGGTCGGGTCCTACGGGCCGCACCCGGCTGCGCCGCCCATCACCGCCACCGCGCCGCCGTGGCAGCCGCTACACCAAGCGGCCTCCGCCGCGCTCGCCGGGCGGCTGCAGCAGCCGCTGCAGCTACCATCCACCGCTCCGCCCTGGCTGCAGTGGCAGCCACCGGTCCTGGCGGCCTCCGCCGCGCCCGGTGCTCCGCCGCAGCAGCCGCTGCCGCTGCCCCTGGGCATCCCCGCCGTGCTCGCGGGCCGCTGCAGCTGCCATCCACTGCCAACACCGCCCCGCCCTGGCTACAGTGGCAGCCGCCGCTCCTGGCGGCCTCCGCCGCGCCCGGCACTCCGCTGCAGCAGCCACCGCCGGTCAGCTCCGACCCCGCATCGACCGCGCCGGCGGGAGTCCCGATCCACCAGATCAAGTTCCCGCCGTCGCCATTACCGCTTCCCCAGGGCGTCCCCATCCAGCAGATCAAGTTCCCGCCGTCGCCGTCACCGCTTCCGGCTTGGATCAGTACCCGCCACGTGTCGGCGGCGGTGAGGCTGCAGGCTGCTGCGTGCGGCCTCCTAGCGTGTCAGCGTGTGCGGGAGATGCGTGGTCTGCAGCTGCCGCTCCTCCCAGCTGCGTTTTGCTGCGCAAAGGACCTCGATCTGGTCCGCTGCGTCGGGGATCTTGGGCATGCTATTTTTCCCGCGGGCAGCGACCTCAAAGTCTGCGACATCGGCGGTTGGGGAGGTGCACCCCTCCTCGTCATTCTCCATCGCAAGCCCTCCACTCTTCCATGTGCGGTGTCGATCATGTCTTTGGGCCTCCCCACCATTGGGTTCCAGAGGCTGGAGATCACTCAAGCTATCCAATATCTTTCCCCTACAACCTACGGAGTAGCTCCGATCATGTCTTTGTACCTACGATGGCCTCCCCACCATTGACCGGGCGCCATCATCATCACTGCTCCGCACCGCCGAGCCGGTCGGCCATGGCGCGCCGACCCAGACGCCGCCACGGTTTGCCAAGATCGATTTCGCCACTTATGGTGGCACGGAGGACCCGCTTAACTGGCTCAACCAGTGTGAGCAGTTTTTCCGTGGCCAGCGCATGCTCGCGTCGGTGCGCACTTGGCTGGCATCCTACCACCTCCGCGGTGCAGCCCAGACCTGGTACTACGCCCTCGAGCAGGACAAGGACAGCATGCCCCCTTGGGAGTGCTTCCGCGAGCTCTGCCTCCTTCGCTTTGGGCCTCCGGTTCGCGGGAGCCGCCTGGCGGAGCTTGGCTGCCTTCCCTTCACCTCCACGGTGCAGGACTTCGCCGACCGTTTCCAGGCCCTGGCATGCCATGCGTCGGGCATGACGGCGCAGCAGTGAGCCGACCTCTTTGTCGGTGGACTTCCCGATCATATCCGCGTGGACGTGGAGCTTCGGGGACCCCAGGATCTCTAGTCGGCCATGTACTACGCCCGCGCGTTCGAACGCCGCGCAGTGGCCATCCAGCAGGAATCACCGTCCCGGACCATTGGGTCGCTACCTGGGCCAGATTCCGCGCAGGGTCGGCCCGCGCAGGCTTCTGTGGCACCCCTCGCCGCGACCGCGGCGCGCCCGTTCCGCCGTCTCACCTCAGCCGAGCTACTTGAGCGTCGCCGCCAAGGGTTGTGCTTCAACTGCGACGAGCCCTACACGCCCGGCCATGCCTGCCCGCGACTCTTCTAGCTGGAGGTTGCAGCCTACATTTCGGAAGACACCGTCGCCGCCGACCTGGCCGCCCCAGCTGTCGAGAAGGTGTTTGACGCTGGTTGATCGCCTCAAGGAGTTCCGCAAGCGCTTCCCCACCTTACAGCTCGAGGACGAGCTATTTGTGCAGGCGGGGAGAAGTGTTATGGCCGGATTAGCTAGGCCCACCGGGCAATCTTAGCCCACAAGTTATCTTAGGTTAATTCTTATGCAAGTTATCTGTTGGGGAACGTAGTAATTTCAAAAAATTTCCTACGAACACGCAAGATCATGGTGATGCATAGCAACGAGAGGGGAGAGTGTTGTCCACGTACCCTCGTAGACCGAAAGCGGAAGCGTTAACACAACGCGATTGATGTAGCCGTACGTCTTCACGATCTGACCGATCAAGTACCGAACGTACGGCACCTCCGAGTTCAGCACACGTTCAGCTCGATAACGTCCCTCGAACTCCGGTCCAGCCGAGTGTTGAGGGAGAGTTTCGTCAGCACGACGGCGTGGTGACGATGATGATGTTCTACCGACGCAGGGCTTCGGCTAAGCACCGCTACGATGTTATCGAGGTGTAATATGGTGGAAGGGGGGCACCGCACACGGCTAAGAGATCAATAGATCAATTGTTGTGTCTATGGGGTGCCCCCTGCCCCGTATATAAATGAGCAAGGGGGAGGCCGGCCGGCCCTTGTTGGCGCGCCAGGAGGAGGAGTCCTCCTCCTAGTAGGAGTAGGACTCCCCTCTTTCCTACTCCTACTAGGAGGGGGAAAGGAAGGGGGAGAGGGAGAAGGAAAGGGGGGCGCCGCCCCCCTCTCCTAGTCCAATTCGGACCAGAGGGGGAGGGGGCGCGTGGCCCCTCCTGGCTGCCCCTCTCTCTCTCCACTAAGGCCCATAAGGCCCATTACTTCTCCCGGGGGGTTCTGGTAACCCTCCGGCACTCCGGTTTTCTCCGAAATCACCCGGAACATTTCCGTGTCCGAACATAGTCGTCCAATATATCAATCTTTATGTCTCGACCATTTAGAGACTCCTCGTCATGTCCGTGATCACATTCGGGACTCCGAACAACCTTCAATACATCAAAACATATAAACTCATAATATAACTGTCATCGTAACGTTAAGCGTGCGGACCCTACGGGTTCGAGAACTATGTAAACATGACCAAGACACGTCTCCGGTCAATAACCAATAGCGGACCTGGATGCTCATATTGGCTCCCACATATTCTACGAAGATCTTTATCGGTCAGACCGCATAACAACATGCGTTGTTCCCTTTGTCATCGGTATGTTACTTGCCCGAGATTCGATCGTCGGTATCTCAATACCTAGTTCAATCTCGTTACCGGCAAGTCTCTTTACTCGTTCCGTAATACATCATCTTGCAACAAACTCTTTAGTTGCAATGCTTGCAAGGCTTAAGTGATGTGCATTACCGAGAGGGCCCAGAGATACCTCTCCGACAATCGGAGTGACAAATCCTAATCTCGAAATACGCCAACCCAACAAGTACCTTCGGAGACACCTGTAGAGCACCTTTATAATCACCCAGTTACGTTGTGACATTTGGTAGCACACAAAGTGTTCCTCCGGTAAACGGGAGTTGCATAATCTCATAGTCATAGGAACATGTATAAGTCATGAAGAAAGCAATAGCAACATACTAAACGATCAAGTGCTAAGCTAACGGAATGGGTCAAGTCAATCACATCATTCTCCTAATAATGTGATCCCGTTAATCAAATGACAACTCATGTCTATGGCTAGGAAACATAACCATCTTTGATCAACGAGCTAGTCAAGTAGAGGCATACTAGTGACACTCTGTTTTTCTATGTATTCACACAGCTATTATGTTTCCGGTTAATACAATTCCAGCATGAATAATAAACATTTATCATGAAATAAGGGAATAAATAATAACTTTATTATTGCCTCTAGGGCATATTTCCTTCATTATCTAGGTTATAAATATAGGTTGTAAGACTCTTTTTTGGAATTAAGCAATAAGAATATTATTATCCGTATTGCCCGGCTCCCAGAGGAGCCGGAACCCTAGGCGCCTCTAACCCTAGCCGCCGCCATCTCCCTCCGACGCGACGGCGCCCAACCGCCGGCACGCCCGATCATCGCCCCATCCTACTCCATCCTTCCCCTACAACCTACGGAGTAGGTCCGGTAGGATCCCTGGTTCTACCAATTCCAGGCGGCTCCCGCGCACCGGAGGCCCAAAGCGAAGGAGGCAGAGCTCGCGGAATCGCTCCCAAGGGGGCATGGCGCCCTCGTCCTGCTCGAAGGCGTAATACCAGGTCTGTGCCGCGCCGCGGAGGTGGTACGAGGCGAGCCAGGTACGCTCCGATGCGAGGGTGCGCTGCCCGTGAAAGAACTGGTCGCATTGGTTGTGCTAGTTGAGGGGGTCCTCCATGCCGTCATAGGTGGCGAAGTCGATCTTGGCGAACCGCGACGGTGTCTGTGCCGGAGCGCCATGTCGAACTGGCTCGGTGGAGTGGAGCAGGGCGGCAGGTGGTGCCTGGTCGGGGTACTCCGGGTAGGGGCCGGCGGAACCGGATGGCCCACCGAACTGCGGGAACGGAGTCGGCTGTTCGTGGGCCGTGGTGTAGACCGGCGATGGCGAAGACCCAGCCGCCCACGCTTGAAGTGGCGACGGGGAGGGCGAAAACCGGACCCGATGGATCGAGAGGCCGGTCAGCGAGGGTACCCTCGAGCTGGGCAGGGCGGCGCCGGTGGGTGCAACGACATCAGCGGGGGCGGCGCCGGTGGGTGCAGCGGCAGCAGCAGGGGCTGGACGGGGGCAGCGGCTGCTGGGGATGGCAACGGCTGCAGGTGCCAGAGGGGCGCCGTCGATGGTGCCGGCGGTAGATGCCACAGGCCCGCGGCGATTGGTGGTGGCCCGCTGGAGTTCCCCGTCTAGAACGGCAACAACGGGGGCCCGCCGCCTGCGGGTGCGCCCGGAAATAGCCACGGCGCAGGGTGGCCGTATGTGGCGATCGATGCAGCCGGCGGGAGGCCGTACGCGCCTGCCATGTACTAGTAGTACTGGTGCATGTGGAGCCCTTGGACGGCCGTCACGAGCTGTTGCTGTGTGCTGGTCATCTGTTCCGGCGTGAAGACGGCGGCTGACGCCGGCGCGGAAGTGATGGGGGCCGGCGGGGGTAAGGAGCCCGCGGTGGTGACCGGGCCTGACAGCGTGGGGGCCCCGGCGGTGGTCATTGGGGCGGACGTCATCGGCGTGGTGGTCATCGGCGCGGAGGTGGAGACGGGCAGCGGCGTCGATGGTGTTGACGAAGACATGATCGGACTCAAGTCTCTGGATACCAAATTGGTAGAACCAGGGATCCTACCGGACCTGCTCCATAGGTTGTAGGGGAAGGATGGAGGAGGGCGCAGCGATGAGCGGGCGCGCCAGCGGGTAGGCGCCGTCGCGTGGGAGCAGGATGGCGGAGGCGGCTAGGGTTCCGGCTCCTGTGGAAGCCGGGCAATAGAGATAATAATATTCTTATTGCTTGATTCCAAAAAGAGTCTAACAACCTATATTTATAACCTAGATAACTTGCAGAAGAATTAACCTAAGGTAACTTGCAAAAGAATTAACCTAAGATAACTTGTGGGCTAAGATTGCTCGGTGGGCCTAGCTAAACCGGCCATAACACTTCTCCACGCCTGCACGAACAGCTCGTCCTCGAGCTGTAAGGTGGGGAAGCGATTGCGGAACTCCTGGAGGCGATCAACCAGCGTCAAACACCTTCTCGACAGCAGGTCGGCCAGGTTGGCGGTGACGGCGTCCTCCGGAATGTAGTCTGCAATCTCCAGGTAGAAGAGTTGCGGGCAGGCATGGCCGGGCGTGTAGGGCTCATCGCCGTTGAAGCACAACCCTTGGCGGCGACGCTCGAGTAGCTCGACTGAGGTGAGACGGCGGAACGGGCACGCCGCGGTCGCGGCGAGGGGTGCCGCAGAAGCCTGCGCAGGCGCACCCCACGCGGAATCCGGCCCGGGTAGCAACCCAGCGGTCCGGGACGGTGATTCCTGCTGGATGGCCACCGCGCGGCGCTCGAACGCGTGGGCGTAGTACATGGCCGACTAGAGATCCTGGAGTCCCCGAAGCTCCATGTCCACGCGGATGTGATCCGGAAGTCAACCGACAAAGAGGTCGGCCCGCTGCTGCGCCGTCACACCCGACGCATGGCATGCCAGAGCCTGGAATCGGTCGGTGTAGTCCTGCACCGTGGAGGTGAAGGGAAGGCGGCCGAGCTCTGCTAGGCGGCTCCCGCGAACCGGAGGCCCAAAGCGAAGGTGGCAGAGCTCGCGGAAGCGCTCCCAGGGGGGCATGGGGCCCTCGTTCTGCTCGAGGGCGCAATACCAGGTCTGTGCCTTGCCGCGGAGGTGGTACGAGGCGAGCCAGGTACGCTCCGATGCGAGGGTGCGCTGCTCGTGAAAGAACTGGTCACACTGGTTGAGCCAGTTGAGGGGGTCCTCCGTGCCGTCATAGGTGGCGAAGTCGATCTTGGCGAACCGCGACGGTGTCTGGGATGGAGCGCCGTGTCGAGCTGGCTCAGAGGTCCGAAGCAGCGACGCGGGTGGCGCCTGGTCGGAGTACTCCGGGTAGGGACCGGCGGAACCGGATGACCCACCGAACTGCGGGAACGGAGTCGGCTGTTCGGGGGCCATGGTGTAGACGGGCGATGGCGAAGACCCAGCCGCCCACGCTGGAAGTGGCGACGAGGAGGGTGGAAACACGACCTGATGGATCGGGAGGCCGGTCGGTGAGGGTACCCCCGAGCTGGGCAGGGGCGGCGCCGGTGGATGCGCCGGTGGGTGCAGCGGGGGCTGGACGGGGGCAGCGGCTGCCGGGAACGGCAACGGCTGCAGGTGCCAGAGGGGCGCCGTCGATGGTGGCGGCGGCAGATGCCACAGGCCCGGGGCGGCTGGTGGTGGCCCGCTGGAGTTCCCCATCTGGAATGGCAACAGCGGGGGCCCGCCGCCTGCGGGTGAGCCCGGAAACAGCCATGGCGCAGGGTGGCCGTAGGTGGCGATCGGCGCAGCCGGCGGAAGGCCGTACGCTCCTGCCATGTACTGGTGGTACTGGTGCATGTGGAGCCCTTGGACGCCCGTCACGAGCTGCTGCAGCGTACTGGTCATATGTTCTGACGTGAAGACGGCGGCTGGCGGCAGCGCGGAAGTGATGGGGGCCGGCGGTGGTGAGGAGCCCGCGGTGGTGACCGGGCCCGACAGCGTGGGGGCCCGATGGTGGTCATCGGGGCGGACGTCATCGGCGCGGAGGTGGAGACGGGCAGCGGCGGCGACCGTGTTGACGAAGACATGATCAGACCCCAAGTCTCTGGATAACAAATTGGTAGGAACTTGTACCCTGCCAGGCCTGGGGCGTAAGCAGTAAGGGAAGGAGGGAGCTGGGCGAGGCGATGAGCGGCCGCGCCGGCGGTTGGGCGCCGTTGCGGGAGAGGAGGGAGATGGCGGCGGCTAGGGTTAGAGGCGGCTAGGGTTCTGGCTCCTCTAGGAGCCGGGCAATAGAGATAATAATCTTCTTATTGCTTGATTCCAAAACGAGTCTTACAGCCTATATTTATAACCTAGATAACTTGCATAAGAATTAACCTAAGATAACTTGCATAAAAATTAACCTAAGATAACTTGTGGGCTAAGATTGCCCAGTGGGCCTAGCTAAACCGGCCATAACACTTCTCCCCGCCTGCACAAACAGCTCGTCCTCGAGCTGTAAGGTGGGGAAGCGCTTGCGGAACTCCTCGAGGTGATCAACCAGTGTCAAACACCTTCTCGACAGCTGCGGCGACCAGGTCGGCGGGGAAGGCGTCCTCCGAAATGTAGTCTGCAACCTCCAGGTAGAAGAGTCGCGGGCAGGCATGGTCGGGCGTGTAGGGCTCGTCGCAGGTGAAGCACAACCCTTGGCGGCGACCCTCGAGTAGCTCGGCTGAGGTGAGCCGGCCGAACGGGCGTGCGGTGGTCGCGGCGAGGGGTGTCGCAGAAGCTTGCGCAGGCCGACCCTGCGCGGAATCCGATCTGGGTAGCGACCCAGCGGTCCGGAACGGTGATTCCTGCTGGATGGCCACCGCAGGCGCTCGAACGCGCGGGCGTAGTACATGGCCGACTAGAGATCCTGGGGTCCCCGAAGCTCCACGTCCACGCGGATGTGATCCGGAAGTCCACCGACAAAGAGGTCGGCCCGCTGCTGCGCCGTCACACCCGACGCATGGCACGCCAGGGCCTGGAAACGGTCGGCGTAGTCCTGCACCGTGGAGGTGAAGGGAAGGCGGCCGAGCTCCGCCAGGCGGCTCCCGCGCACCGGAGGCCCAAAGCAAAGGAGGCAGAGCTCGCGGAAGCGCTCCCAGGGGGCATGGCGCCCTCGTCCTGCTCGAGGGCATAATACCAGGTCTGTGCCGCGTGATGTCTACTACGCAACCTTCTTCTTGTAGACGTTGTTGGGCCTCCAAGTGCAGAGGTTTGTAGGATAGTAGCAAATTTCCCTCAAGTGGATGACCTAGGTTTATCAATCCGTGGGAGGCATAGGATGAAGATGGTCTCTATCAAACAACCCTGCAACCAAATAACAAAGAGTCTCTTGTGTCCCCAACACACCCAATACAATGGTAAATTGTATAGGTGCACTAGTTCGGCAAAGAGATGGTGATACAAGTGCAATATGGATGGTAGATATAGGTTTTTGTAATCTGAAAATATAAAAACAGCAAGGTAACTAATGATAAAAGTGAGCGTAAACGGTATTGCAATGATAGGAAACAAAGCCTAGGGTTCATACTTTCACTAGTGCAAGTTCTCTCAACAATAATAACATAACTGGATCATATAACTATCCCTCAACATGCAACAAATAGTCACTCCAAAGTCACTAATAGCGGAGAACAAACGAAGAGATTATGGTAGGGTACGAAACCACCTCAAAGTTATTATTTCCAATCAATCCGTTGGGCTATTGCTATAAGTGTCACAAACAGCCCTAGAGTTCGTACTAGAATAACACCTTAAGACACAAATCAACCAAAACCCTAATGTCACCTAGATACTCCAATGTCACCTCAAGTATCCGTGGGTATGATTATACAATATGCATCACACAATCTCGGATTCATCTATTCAACCAACACATAGGACCTCAAAGAGTGCCCCAAAGTTTCTACCGGAGAATCAAGACGAGAACGTGTGCCAACCCCTATGCATAGGTTCATGGGCGGAACCCGCAAGTTGATCACCAAAACATACATCAAGTGAATCATGTGATATCCCATTGTCACCACAGATACACACGGCAAGACATACATCAAGTGTTCTCAAATCATTAAAGACTCAATCCGATAAGATTCTTCAAAGGGAAAACTCAATCCATTAAAAGAGAGTAGAGGGGGAGAAACATCATAAGATCCAACTACAATACCAAAGCTCGTGATACATCAAGATCGAATCACCTCAAGAACACGAGAGAGAGAGAGATCAAACACATAGCTACTGGTACATACCCTCAGCCCCGAGGGTGAACTACTCCCTCCTCGTCATGGAGAGCGCCGGGATGATGAAGATGGCCACCGGTGAGGGATCCCCCCTCCGGCAGGGTGCCGGAACAGGGTCCCGATTGGTCTTTCGTGGCTACAAAGGCTTGTGGCAGCGGAACTCCCGATCTATTCTGTTCCCCGATTGTTTTAGGGTATATGGATATATATAGGCGGAAGAAGTACGTCAGCGGAGCCACGAGGGGCCCACGAGGGTGGAGGGCGCGCCCCCCTGCCTCGTGCCTTCCTCGTTGCTTCCTAGACGTGGACTCCAAGTCCCCTGGGTTGCTTTCCGTCCAAAAATAACTTCTCCAGAAGGTTTCATTCCGTTTCGACTGCGTTTGATATTCCTTTTCTTCGAAACACGGAAACAAGGGAAAAAAACAAGAACTAGCACTGGGCTCTGGGTCAATAGGTTAGTCCCAAAAATAATATAAAAGTGTTTAAAGCCCATAAACATCCAGAACAGATAATATAATAGCATGGAACAATAAAAAATTATAGATACGTTGGAGACGTATCAGCATCCCCAAGCTTAATTCCTGCTCGTCCTCGAGTAGGTAAATGATAAAAACAGAATTTTTTGATGTGGAATGCTACTTGGCATAATTTCAATGTAATTCTTCTTAATTGTGGTATGAATATTCAGATCCGAAAGATTCAAGATAAAAGTTCGTATTGACATAAAAATAATAATACTTCAAGCATACTAACTAAGCAATTATGTCCTCTCAAAATAACATGGCCAAAGAAAGTTCATCCCTACAAAATCATATAGTTTAGTCATGCTCCATTTTCGTCACACAAGAATGCTCTCATCATGCAGAACCTCGATGACAAGCCAAGCAATTGTTTCATACTTTAGTAATCTCAAACTTTTTCAACCGTCACGCAATACATGAGCGCGAGCCATGGGCATAGCACTATGGGTGGAATAGAATATGATGATGGGGGTTATGTGGAGAAGACAAAAAAGGAGAAAGTCTCACATCAACGATGCAAATCAATGAGCTATGGAGATGCCCATCGATTGATGTTAATGCAAGGAGTAGGGATTGCCATGCAAAGGGATGCACTAGAGCTATAAATATATGAAAGCTCAACAAAAGAAACTAAGTGGGTGTGCATCCAACTTGCTTGCTCACGAAGACCTAGGGCATTTGAGGAAGCCCATTGTTGGAATATACAAGCCAAGTTCTGTAATGAAAAATTCCCACTAGTATATGAAAGTGACAAAACAAGAGACTCTCTATTATGAAGATAATGGTGCTACTTTGAAGCACAAGTGTGGTAAAAGGATAGTAACATTGTCCCTTCTCTCTTTTTCTCTCATTTTTTTGGGCCTTCTCTTTTTTTTATGGCATTTCTCTCTTTTTTTATTCCTCACTTGGGACAATGCTCTAGAAAATGATGATCATCACACTTCTATTTATTTACAACTCAATGATTACAACTCGATACTATAACAAAGTATGACTCTATATGAATGCCTCCGGCGGTGTACCAGGATATGCAATGAACCAAGAGTGACATATATGAAAGAATTATGAATGGTGGCTTTGCCACAAATACTATGTCAACTACATGATCATGCAAAGCAATATGACAATGATGAACGTGTCATGATAAACGGAACGGTGGAAAGTTGCATGGCAATATATCTCGGAATGGCTATGGAAATGCCATAATAGGTAGGTATGGTGCCTCTTTTGAGGAAGATATAAGGAGGTTTATGTGTGAAAGAGCGTATCATATCACGGGGTTTGGATGCACCAGCGAAGTTTGCACCAACTCTCAATGTGAGAAAGGGCAATGCACGGTACCGAAGAGGCTAGCAATGATGGAAGCGTAAGAGTGCGTATAATCCATGGGCTCAACATTAGTCATAAAGAACTCACATACTTATTGCAAAAATCTACAAGTCATCAAAAACCAAGCACTACGCGCATGCTCCTAGGGGGATAGATTGGTAGGAAAAGACCATCGCTCGTCCCCGACCGCCACTCATACGGAGGACAATCAAAGAACACCTCATGTTTCAAATTTGTTACATAACGTTTACCATACGTGCATGCTACGGGACTTGCAAACTTCAACACAAGTATTTCCCAAATTCACCACTACTCAACTAGCACAACTTTAATATCACTACCTTCATATCTCAAAACAATCATCAAGCATCAAACTTCTCTTAGTATTCAACACACTCATAAGAAAGTTTTTACTAGTCTTGAATACCTAGCATATTAGGATTAAGCAAATCACCATGCTATTTAAGACTCTCAAAATAAAATAATATAAGTGAAGCATGAGAGTTCATCTATTTCTTTAAAATAAAAACCACCACCGTGCTCTAAAAGGATATAAGTGAAGCACTAGAGCAAACAACAAACTACTCCGAAAGATATAAGTAAAGATCAATGAGTAGTTAAATAATTATGTAGCTATGTGAAGAATCTCTCTAATTCAAGAATTTCAGATCTTGGTATTTTATTCAAACAGCAAGCAAAGCTAAAGAAAATTAAATAACGCTCCAAGCAGAACACATATCATGTGGTGAATAAAAATATAGCTCCAAGTAAAGTTACCGATGAACGAAGACGAAAGAGGGGATGCCATCCGGGGCATCCCCAAGCTTAGATGCTTGGTTATCCTTGAATATTACCTTGGGGTGCCTTGGGCATCCCCAAGCTTAGGCTCTTGCCACTCCTTATTCCATAGTCCATAGAATCTTTACCCAAAACTTGAAAACTTCACAACACAAAACTTAACAGAAAACTCGTGAGCTCCATTAGCGAAAGCAAACAAAACACCACTTCAATGTACTGTAATGAACTCATTATTTAATTGTATTGGTGTTAAATCTACTGTATTCCAACTTCTCTATGGTTTATAAACTATTTTACTAGCCAAAGAGTCATCAAAATAAGCAAACAACACACGAAAAACAGAATCTGTCAAAAACAGAACAGTCTGTAGTAATCTGTATCAAACGCAAACTTCTGGAACTCAAAAAATTCTAAAATAAAGTGGTGGACGTGAGGAATTTGTCTAGTAATCATCTCAAAAAGAATCAACTAAATAGCACTCTCCAGTAAAAAGTTGTAGCTAATCTCGTGAGCGCTAAAGTTTCTGTTTTTTACAGCATGATCATAAAGACTTCACCCAAGTCTTCCCAAAGGTTCCACTTGGCACAAACACTAACTAAAACATAAAACCACATCTAAACAGAAGCTAGATGGATTATTTATTCCTAAACAGAACCAAAAAGCAAGAAACTAAAATAAAATTGGGTTGCCTCCCAACAAGCGCTAACGTTTAACGCCCCTAGCTAGGCATGATGATTCCAATATGAAACATAAAGAGAGCATCATGAAGAGGGAACTTGATATTATTGCAATTCCTATGCATAGGGATTTTGTGAGGCTTGCGGCGGCGGAACTCCCGATCTATTCTGTTCCCCGATCGTTTTAGGGTATATGGATATATATAGGCGGAAGAAGTACGTCAGGGGAGCCACGAGGGGCCCACGAGGGTGGAGGGCGCGCCCAGGGGGGATGGGCGCGCCCCCTGCCTCGTGCCTTCCTCATTACTTCCTTGACGTGGACTCCAAGTCCCCCGGGTTCTTTCCTTCCAAAAATAACTTCTCCAGAAGGTTTCATTCTATTTTGACTCCGTTTGATATTCCTTTTCTTCGAAACACTGAAACAAGGGAAAAAACAGGAACTGGCACTGGGCTCTGGGTCAATAGGTTAGTCCCAAAAATAATATAAAAGTGTTTAAAAAGCCCATAAACATCCTAAACAGATAATATAATAGCATGGAACAATCAAAAATTATAGATACGTTGAAGACGTATCACCGCGCCGCGGAGGTTGTACGAGGCGAGCCAGGTACGCTCCGATGCGAGGGTGCACTGCCCGTGAAAGAACTGGTCGCACTCGTTGAGCCAGTTGAGGGGGTCCTCTGTGCCGTCATAGGTGGCGAAGTCGATCTTGCCGAACCGCGGCGGTGTCTGTGCCGGAGCGTCGTGTCGAACTGGCTCGGAGGAGCGGAGCAGGGCGGAAGGTGGTGCCTGGTCAGGGTACTCCGGGTAGGGACCGGTGGAACCGGATGGCCCACCGAACTGCGGGAACGGAGTCGGCTATTCGGGGGCCATGGTGTAGACCGGCGATGGCGAAGACCCAGCCGCCCACGCTGGAAGTGGCGACGGGGAGGGCGGAAACCGGACCTGATGGATCGGGAGGCCAGTCGGCGAGGGTACCCTCGAGTTGGGCAGGGGCGGCGCCGGTGGGTGCAACGGCATCAGCGGGGGCGGCGCTGGTGGGTGCAGCGGCAGCAGCGGGGGCTGGACGGGGGCAGCGGCTGCAGGGGACGGCAACGGCTGCAGGTGCCAGAGGGGCGCCGCCGATGGTGGCGCCGGCAGATGCAACAGGCCCGCGGCGACTGGTGGTGGCCCGCTGGAGTTCCCCGTCTGGAACGGCAACAACGGGGGCCCGCCGCCTGCGGGTGCGCCCGGAAATGGCCACGGCGCAGGGTGGCCGTAGGTGGCGATCGGCGCAGCTGGCGGGAGGCCGTACGCGCCTGCCATGTACTGGTGGTACTGGTGCATGTGGAGCCCTTGGACGGCCGTCACGAGCTGATGCAGCGTGCTAGTCATCTGTTCCGGCATGAAGACGGCGGCTGGCGGCGGTGCGGAAGTGATGGGGGCCGGCGGTGGTGAGGAGCCCGCGGTGGTGACCGGGCCTGACAGCGTGGGGGCCCCGGCGGTGGTCATTGGGGCGGACGTCATCGGCGTGCTGGTCATCAGCGCGGAGGTGGAGATGGGCAGCAGCCGCGATGGTGTTGACGAAGACATGATCGGACCCAAGTCTTTGGATACCAAATTGGACTACAGTAGGAGGTGTAGACGGCCATCGGAAAATCCGTGCAGGGTCGGCCTGCGCAGGCTTCCGCGGCACCCCTTGCCGCGGCCGCGGCGCGCCCGTTCCGCCGGCTCACCTCAGCCGAGCTACTCAAGCGTCGCCGCCAAAGGTTGTGCTTCAACTGCGATGAGCCCTACACGTCCGGCCACGCCTGCCCGCGCCTCTTCTACCTGGAGGTTGCAGACTACATTCCGGAGGACGCCGTCGCTGCCGACCTGGCCGCCCCAACTGTCGCGAAGGTGTTTGACGCTGGTTGATCACCTCAAGGATTTGAGCAAGCGCTTCCCCACCTTACAGCTCGAGGACGAGCTGTTTGTGCAGGCGGGGAGAAGTGTTATGACCTGTTTAGCTTATAACCGGAGGAGGCCCACCGGGCAGTAGTTAGGGGCTTGGCCCACAAGTTATCTTAGGTTAATTCTTATGCAAGTTATCTAGGTTATAAATATAGGCTGTAAGACTCTTTTTGGAATTAAGCAATAAGAATATTATTATCCCTATTGCCCGGCTCCCAGAGGAGCCGAAACCCTAGCCGCCTCTAACCCTAGCCGCCGCCGCCATCTCCTTCCGACGCGACGGCGCCCAGCCGCCGGCGCGCCCGATCAACGCCCCGTCCCACTCCATCCTTCCTCTACAACCTCCGGAGCAGGTCCGGTAGGACCCCTGGTTCTACCACAAATAGTTTGAGAGTGTCGACATACCAGCCGTGATTAACCTTACTTAATATTTGTTCAAAAAGGGAACGAGGCAACATAAAAATATGTTGTGAATTTTTGTCCCGCGATTGATGCTCGTCCCACTGCCATTGCATCGTGATACCAGCTGGAGCAAAATACAATAATGGCCAAAATTGCACGAACTGTAGACAGACACTACTCGGAAGTGTTGTACTTAGAAAACCCAATCGCTGCTTGTTGTGAAGGAGCTTGTCATGACCACTGAAATCTGAATCATTTTTGTCCCGTTTCAAAAACCACGAGCATGTGAGCTGCATTGGAAGTATCCTTATGCAATTCCCAAGGAGATTGGAGCACCGTTCCCATGCATTGTTAGTGTGGAAGTTGATTGAAGCACGACGACTGCCTTTAAATTCTTCTTGACTTGAAACAACCCAGCGCACTGACATACGCATAATATGAATTATTCCCTTAGGTAGTTCTGAATGCAGTTGCACTGCTCGGCAATCGCAAGAACCAGATGGCCATGGAAGCTTCAGGTGGACATTTGTTTGACCAAATCTAGATTTCAGTTCCAGATTTGGAAAATACCTTGAGAAAGCGATACGAGAATTCAGATTATGGAAGAACTGGTTATAGCGCTCAAGTGATATAAGTTGCTGCGTACTAGCTTTCTCATGTTTCACAGGAGGTTGAGCAAATGGTAAGAGAAGAACCAGCAGCGGTAGGGGCACTGTATGGATCCAGCAAACAACCTTCTTAGAGGAATATGTTTTCAGGTGCACAATTACTAGATACCTCCAGCTCCAGGATGCTCTCAGAGAATTCAGATCACCAAATAAATTCTTCTTCACATAAATAACTTGTGGTGGCAGCCCTTCATGATTCAGAGTCATACCTTCATGAGAGAAAGCACACAACAGCCACCGCAGGGGTCGTACCTTATTTCCATCAGCGAGGTCCATCCAAAATGAGGTACCAGTAGGTGGTAGCCAAGATAATAGCAGCAGTGCCCTATGAAGATGCAGCAATGACTCACCGAATGTAGACAACAGAGACGAACGACACTCAATCCCAGTACCCGAAGTTGATATGTGTAAACTAAAAACTGAATACTTATATCCATGTGCTAGCTCGGCCTTTGTACAATTTGCTGAACTGCTCGAAATGGAAAGTATCATATCATGCAAGCACCCAGTGATATCAACTGAGCTGAGTATGGTAGTGCAGCAGAACATCCATCCTGGATCCCAAGTTCGCCAATAAAGACATATCTTATGGTACTCCGAAAACAGCCATCCTCTAGGCCAAAACTGACTGTTGGCAACAAGTGGTTTTCCAGACTGGACCAAGTTCAGTATCACATAATCCGTGCTTGAAAGAGTTGCATCCCGGAGGTCAACAGACTTGGATAGTTGCATGCCTTGTATTAACCCGTCATGTAGCATCATTGATTGATTGCCAAAGAGAACTGTACAGAATACACAAATAGCAGCAGATGGCCCTGACAGCTTCAGGTGAATATTGTCTTGACTGAACCTGAACAGTGGTCGTGCCTTTGTTTGGAGCTCACGGTCCGCGCCCGGTATGTCATTGTTGGGGATCGTAGCAGAATTTTAAAAAATTTCCTACGCGTCACCAAGATCAATCTATGGAGTATACTAGCAATGAGGGGAAAGAGTGCATCTACATACCCTTGTAGATCGCGAGCGGAAGCGTTCCAATGAACGGGGTTGACGGAGTCGTACTCGCCGTGATCCAAATCACCGATGACCGAGTGCCGAACGGACGGCACCTCCGCGTTCAACACATGTACGGAGCAGCGACGTCTCCTCCTTCTTGATCCAGCAAGGGGGGAAGGAGAGGTTGATGGAGATCCAGCAGCACGAGGGCGTGGTGGTGGAAGTAGCGGGATCTCGGCAGGGATTCGCCAAGCTTCTGCTAGAGGGAGAGGTGTTGCAGGGGGAGAGGGAGGCGCCAGGGGCTGTCGTGCTGCTGCCCTCCCTCCCCCCACTATTTATAGGCCCCTGGAGGGGGGGGCGCCGGCCCTGGAACCCATCTACATGGGGGGGTCGGCGGCCAAGGTGGAAGGGGGGTTGGCTTCCCCCCCAAGCCAAGTGGGGCGCCCCCCACCCCTAGGGTTTCCAACCCTAGGCGCAAGGGAAGGCCCAAGGGGGGACGCCCCAGCACACTAAGGGCTGGTTCCCTTCCCACTTCAGCCCATGGGGCCCTCCGGGATAGGTGGCCCCACCCGGTGGACTCCCGGGACCCTTCCGGTGGTCCTGGTACAATACCGATAACCCCCGAAACTTTCCCGGTGGCCGAAACTGGACTTCCTATATATAATTCTTCACCTCTGGACCATTCTGGAACTCCTCGTGACGTCCGGGATCTCATCTGGGACTCCGAACAACTTTCGGGTTTCCACATACTAATATCTCTACAACCCTAGCATCACCGAACCTTAAGTGTGTAGACCCTACGGGTTCGGGAGACATGCAGACATGACCGAGACGCCTCTCCGGTGAATAACCAACAGCGGGATCTGGATACCCATGTTGGCTCCCACATGTTCCACGATGTTCTCATCGGATGAACCACGATGTCGAGGATTGAATCAATCCCATATACAATTCCCTTTGTCAATCGGTATGTTACTTGCCCGAGATTCGATCGTCGGTATCCCAATACCTTGTTCAATCTCGTTACCGGCAAGTCACTTTACTCGTACCGTAATGCATGATCCCGTTGCTAACTCCTTAGTCACATTGAGCTCATTATGATGATGCATTACCGAGTGGGCCCAGAGATACCTCTCCGTCATACGGAGTGACAAATCCCAGTCTCGATCCGTGTCAACCCAATAGACACTTTCAGAGATACCCGTAGTGTACCTTTATAGTCACCCAGTTACGTTGTGACGTTGGGTACACCCAAAGCACTCTTACGACATCCGGGAGTTACACGATCTCATGGTCTAAGGAAAAGATACTTGACATTGGAAAAGCTCTAGCAAACGAACTACACGATCTTTTATGCTATGCTTAGGATTGGGTCTTGTCCATCACATCATTCTCCTAATGATGTGATCCCGTTATCAATGACATCCAATGTCCATAGTCAGGAAACCATGACTATCTGTTGATCAACGAGCTAGTCAACTTGAGGCTTACTAGGGACACGTTGTGGTCTATATATTCACACATGTATTACGATTTCCGGATAACACAATTATAGCATGAACAATAGACAATTATCATGAACAAATAAATATACTAATAACCATTTATTATTGCCTCTAGGGCATATTTCCAACAGTCTCCCACTTGCACTAGAGTCAATAATCTAGTTACTTTGTGATGAATCGAACACCCATAGCGTTCTGGTGTTGATCATGTTTTGCTCTAGGGAGAGGTTTAGTCAACAGATCTGCTACATTCAGGTCCGTATGTACTTTACAAATATCTATGTCTCCATTTTGAAGACTTTCACGAATGGAGTTGAAGCGACGCTTGATATGCCTGGTCTTCCTGCGAAACCTGGGCTCCTTGGCAAGGGCAATAGCTCCAGTGTTGTCACAGAAGAGAGTCATCGGCCCCGACGCATTGGGAATCACCCCTAGGTCGGTAATGAACTCCTTCATCCAGATTGCTTCTTGCGCTGCCTCTGAGGCTGCCATGTACTCCGCTTCACATGTAGATCCCGCCATGACGCTTTGCTTGCAACTGCACCAGCTTACTGCTCCTCCATTCAAAATATACACGTATCTGGTTTGTGACTTCGAGTCATCCAGATCTGTGTCGAAGCTAGCGTCGACGTAACCCTTTACGACGAGCTCTTCGTCACCTCCATAAACGAGAAACATATCCTTACTCCTCTTCAGGTACTTCAGGATATTCTTGACCGCTGTCCAGTGTTCCATGCCGGGATTACTTTGGTACCTTCCTACCAAACTTACGGCAAGGTTTACATCAGGTCTGGTACACAGCATGGCATACATAATAGACCCTATGGCCGAGGCATAGGGGATGACACTCATCTTTTCTCTATCTTCTGCCGTGGTCGGGCATTGAGCCGTGCTCAATTGCACACCTTGCAATACAGGCAAGAACCCCTTCTTGGACTGATCCATATTGAACTTCTTCAATATCTTGTCAAGGTACGTACTCTGTGAAAGACCAATGAGGCGTCTTGATCTATCTCTATAGATCTTGATGCCCAATATATAAGCAGCTTCTCCAAGGTCCTTCATTGAAAAACACTTATTCAAATAGGCCTTTATACTTTCCAAGAATTCTATATCATTTCCCATCAATATGCTATGCCACGGCAGAAGACCCAAAGCCTGACCACGGCAGAAGAGAGAAAGGACGAAGGTCGTCCCCTATGCTTTAGACGTAGGCTCTACAATATGCTATGCTGTGTACCGCACATGAAGTGTGCCTTGCCATGAGTTGGTCAAGGGGTACAATAGTGATCCGGGAATGGATCAGATGATAGCGGTCGAACTTATCCTTAGTATATAGTTGACCAAGGAATTTTCTCGATTATGGAGGTGAAAAGGAGTTCGTCGTAAAGGGTTTACGTCGATGCGAACTTTGTCATTAATCCGGATGGCTCTGAGTAGTAAACCGGATTCGTTATAGTAGAGCAGTTATTTGAAAGGCTCCAATAGCGCGTGGTAGCATCCACAAGATGACATAGATATTCGTAAAGGCACACACGGATCTGAAAGGTTCAGAGCCGTTGTAATAACCTCTCCACAAGGATACATATCAAACCCTCATTGAGGTTAATCACATGGTGATTGATAAGGTTGATCTAGTAAACTCTTGGTGTGTCACATGGTGATGTGACCTATTGTTTCCTGTGATGGGACTGATACTCTAGTCAAGTTATTGGAATAATGCCCTAGAGGCAATAATAAATAGGTTATTATTATATTTCCTTGTTCATGATAATCGTTTATTATCCATGCTAGAATTGTATTGATAGGAAACTCAGATACATGTGTGGATACATAGACAACACCATGTCCCTAGTAAGCCTCTAGTTGACTAGCTCGTTGATCAATAGATGGTTACGGTTTCCTGACCATGGACATTGGATGTCGTTGATAACGGGATCACATCATTAGGAGAATGATGTGATGGACAAGACCCAATCCTAAGCCTAGCACAAGATCGTGTAGTTCGTTTTGCTAGAGCTTTTCTAATGTCAAGTATCATTTCCTTAGACCATGAGATTGTGCAACTCCCGGATACCGTAGGAATGCTTTGGGTGTACCAAACGTCACAACGTAACTGGGTGGCTATAAAGGTGCACTACAGGTATCTCCGAAAGTGTCTGTTGGGTTGGCACGAATCGAGACTGGGATTTGTCACTCCGTGTAAACGGAGAGGTATCTCTGGGCCCACTCGGTAGGACATCATCATAATGTGCACAATGTGACCAAGGAGTTGATCACGGGATGATGTGGTTACGGAACGAGTAAAGAGACTTGCCGGTAACGAGATTGAACAAGGTATCGGGATACCGACGATCGAATCTCGGGCAAGTACCATACCGATAGACAAAGGGAATTGTATACGGGATTGATTGAATCCTCGACATCGTGGTTCATCCGATGAGATCATCGAGGAGCATGTGGGAGCCAACATGGGTATCTAGATCCCGCTGTTGGTTATTGACCGGAGAGTCGTCTCGGTCATGTCTACCTGTCTCCCGAACCCGTAGGGTCTACACACTTAAGGTTCGGTGACGCTAGGGTTATAGAGATATTAGTATGCGGTAACCCGAAAGTTGTTCGGAGTCCCGGATGAGATCCCGGACGTCACGAGGAGTTCCGGAATGGTCCGGAGGCAAATATTTATATATGGGAAGTCTTATTTTTGTCGCCGGAAAAGTTTCGCACTTTATCGGTATTGTAGCGGGAGTGCCGAAAGGGGTCCGGGGGTCCACCAGCCCCGGGGGGGCACATGGGCTATGGGGGGTGCGCCTTGGACTATATGGGCCAAGGGAACCAGCCCCAAGAGGCCCATGCGCCAAGAGATAAGATAAACGGAGAGTCCTAAAGGGGGAAGGCACCTCCGAGGTGCCTTGGGGAGGATGGACTCCTCCCTGGCCGCACCCTTCCTTGGAGGAAGGGCCAAGGCTGCGCCCCCCCTCTCCCTTGGCCCTATATATAGTGGGGGAAGGGAGGGCAGCAGATCTAAGCCCCTGGCGCCTCCCTCTCCCTCCCGTGACACCTCTCCCTCCCGTTAGTGCTTGGCGAAGCCCTACCGGGATCCCCGCTACTTCCACCACCACGTCGTCGTGCTACTGGATCTCCATCAACCTCTCCTCCCCCCTTGCTGTATGAAGAAGGAGGAGACATCGCTGCTCCGTACGTGTGTTGAACGCAGAGGTGCCGTCCGTTCGGCGCTAGGATCATCGGTGATTTGGATCACGACGAGTACGACTCCATCAACCCCGTTCTCTTGAACGCTTCCGCTCGCGATCTACAAGGGTATGTAGATGCACTCCTTCCCTCTTGTTGCTAGTAAACTCCATAGATTGATCTTGGTGATGCGTAGAAAATTTTGAATTTCTGCTACGTTCCCCAACAGTGGCATCATGAGCTAGGTCTATGCGTAGTTTCTATGCACGAGTAGAACACAAAGTAGTTGTGGGCGTCGATTTTGTCAATTCACTTGCCGTTACTAGTCTTATCTTGAGTCGGCGGCATCGTGGGATGAAGCGGCTCGGACCGACCTTACACGTACTCTTACGTGAGACAGGTTCCACCGACTGACATGCACTAGTTGCATAAGGTGGCTAGCGGGTGTCTGTCTCTCCCACTTTAGTCGGATCGGATTCGATGAAAAGGGTCCTTATGAAGGGTAAATAGAAATTGGCATATCACGTTGTGGCTTTTGCGTAGGTAAGAAACGTTCTTGCTAGAAACCCATAGCAGCCACGTAAAACATGCAACAACAATTAGAGGACGTCTAACTTGTTTTTGCAGGGTATGCTATGTGATGTGATATGGCCAAAAGGATGTGATGAATGATATATGTGATGTATGAGATTGATCATGTTCTTGTAATAGGAATCACGACTTGCATGTCGATGAGTATGACAACCGGCAGGAGCCTTAGGAGTTGTCTTTATTTTTGTATGACCTGCGTGTCTTTGAATAACGCCATGTAAATTACTTTACTTTATTGCTAAGCGCGTTAGCCATAGAAGTAGAAGTAATCGTTGGCGTGACAACTTCATGAAGACACAATGATGGAGATCATGATGATGGAGATCATGGCGTCATGCCGGTGACAAAGATGATCATGGTGCCCCGAAGATGGAGATCAAAGGAGCAAAATGATATTGGCCATATCATGTCACTATTTGATTGCATGTGATGTTTATCATGTTATGCATCTTATTTGCTTAGAACGACGGTAGTAAGTAAGATGATCCCTCACTAAAAATTTCAAGAGACGTGTTCCCCCTAACTGTGCACCGTTGCGAAGGTTCATTGTTTCGAAGCACCACATGATGATCGGGTGTGATAGATTCCAACGTTCGAATACAACGGGTGTTGACGAGCCTAGCATGTACAGACATGGCCTCGGAACACAAGCAGAACACTTAGGTTGACTTGATGAGCCTAGCATGTACAGACATGGCCTCGGAACACAAGAGACCGAAAGGTCGAACATGAGTCGTATAGCAGATACGATCAACATGGAGATATTCACCGATGATGACTAGTCCGTCTCACGTGATGATCGGACACGGCCTAGTTTGACTCGGATCATGTATCACTTAGATGACTAGAGGGATGTCTATCTGAGTGGGAGTTCAATTATCAGATGAACTTCATTATCATGAACATAGTCAAAAGGTCTTGGCAAATTATGTCATACGCTTTAGTTCTACTGTTTAAGATATGTTCCTAGAGAAAAAAAATTAGTTGAAAGTTGGTAGTAGCAATTATGCGGACTGGGTCTGTAAACTGAGGATTGTCCTCATTGCTGCACAGAAGGCTTATGTCCTTAATGCACCGCTCAGTGTGCTGAACCTCAGCGTCGTCTGTAGATGTTGCGGAACATCTGACATACACGTTTTGATAACTACATGATAGTTCAGTGCGTAATTCTAACGGTTTAGAATTGTGGCACCAAAGACGGTTTTGAAACGTCGCAGAACATATGAGATGTTCCGAAGACTGAAATTGGGATTTCAGACTAGTGCCCACGTCAAGAGGTATGAGACCTCTGACAAGTTTCTTAAGCCTGCAGACTAAGGGAGAAAAGCTCAATCATTGAGGATGTGCTCAGATTGTCTGAGTGCCATAATCGCTTGAATCGAGTGGGAGTTAATCTTCCAGATGAGATAGTGATGGTTCTCCATAGTCACTGCCACCAAGCTAGTAGAGCTTCGTGATGAACTATAACATATCAGGGATAGTTATGATGATCCTTGAGCAACTCGCGATGCTTGACACCGCGAAAGTAGAAATCAAGAAGGAGCATCAATTGTTGATGGTTTGTAAAACCACTAGTTTCTAGAAGGGCAAGGGCAAGAAGGGATACTTCATGAAACAGCAAATCATTTGCTGCTCTAGCGAAGAATCCCAAAGTTGAACCCAAACCCGAGACTAAGTGCTTCTGTAATGAGGGGAACGGTCACTGAAGTAGTACTACCCTAGATACTTGGTAGATGAGAAGGCAGGCAAGGTCGACAGAAGTATATTGGATATACGTTATATGAATGTGTACTTTACTAGTACTCCTAGCAGCACCAGGGTATTAGATACCGGTTCGGTTGCTAAGTGTTAGTAACTCGAAATAAAAGCTGCGGAATAAACGAGACTAGCTAAAGGTGAGATGACGATATGTGTTGGAAGTGTTTCCAAGGTTGATGTGATCAAGCATCGCATGCTCCCTCTACCATCGAGATTTGGTGTTTGCGTTGAGCATGATTGGATTATGTTTATCGCAATACGGTTATTCATTTAAGGAGAATAATGGTTACTCTGTTTATTTGAATAATACCTTCAATGGTCTTGCACCTAAAATGAATCTCGATCGTAGTGATACACATGTTCGTGCCAAAAGATATAAAATAGTAATGATAGTTCCACATACTTGTGGCACTGCCATTTGAGTCATATTGGTATAGAACGCATGAAGAAGCTCCATGTAGATGGATCTTTGGACTCACTCGTTTTTGAAAAGATTGAGACATGCGAACCATGTCTATTGGTATATATGCATGAAGAAACTCCATGCAGATGGATCGTTTGGACTCACTTGATTTTGAATCACTTGAGACATGCAAATCATACCACATGGGCAAGATGACTGAAAGGCCTCGTTTTCAGTAAGATGGAACAAGAGAGCAACTTGTTGGAAGTAATACATTTTGATGTGTGCAGTCCAATGAGTGCTGAGGCATGCAGTGGATATCGTTATGTTCTTACTTCACAGATGATTTGAGTAGATGCTGAGTGTATTTACTTGATGAAACACAAGTCTGAATTATTGAAAGGTTCAAGTAATTTCAGAGTGAAGTTGAAGATCGTCGTGACAAGAGGATAAAATGTCTGTGATATGATCATAGAGATGAGTATCTGAGTTACGAGTTTGGCACACAATTAAGACATTGTGGAAAGTGTTTCACAATTAATACCGCCTGGAACACCATAGTGTGATGGTGTGTCCGAACATCATAACTGCACCCTATTGGATATGGTGCATACCATGATGTCTCTTATCGAATTACCACTATCGTTTATGGGTTAGGCATTAGAGACAACCGCATTCACTTTAAAAGGGGCACCACGCAATTCCGTTGAGACGACACCGTTTAGAGAAACCTAAGTTGTCGTTTCTTAAAAGTTTGGGGCTGCGATGCTTATGTGAAAAAGTTTCAGGCTGATAAGCTCGAACCCAAAGCGGATAAATGCATCTTCATAGAATACCCAAAACAGTTGGGTATACCTCCTATTTCAGATCTGGAAGCAAAAGTAATTGCTTCTAGAAACGAGTCCTTTCTCGAGGAAAAGTTTCTCTCGAAAGAATTGAGTGGGAGGATGGTGGAGACTTGATAAGGTTATTGAACCGTCACTTCAACTAGTGTGTAGCAGGGCACAGGAAGTTGTTCCTGTGGCACCTACACCAATTGAAGTGGAAGCTTATGATAGTGATCATGAAACTTCGGATCAAGTCACTACCAAACCTCGTAGGACGACGAGGATGCGTGCTACTTCAGAGTGGTACGTGATCCTGTCTTGGAAGTCACGTTGTTAGACAACAATGAACCTACGAGCTATGGAGAAGCGATGGTGGGCCCATATTCCGACAAATGGTTAGAAGCCATGAAATCCGAGATAGGATCCATGTATCAGAACAAAGCATGGACTTTGGTGAACTTGCCCGATGATCGGCAAGCCATTGAGATAAATGGATCTTTAAGAAGAAGACGGACATGGACGGTAATGTTACCGTCTATGAAGCTCGACTTGTGGCAAAGAGTATTTCCACAAAATCAAGGAGTTGACTACGATGAGATTTTCTCATCCGTAGCGATGCTTAAGTCCGTCGGAATCATGTTAGCATTAGCTGCATTTATGAAATCTGGCAGATGGATGTCAAAACAAGTTTCCTTACCAGTTTTCGTAAGGAAAGGTTGTATGTGATACAATCAGAAAGGTTTTGTCGATCCTAAGGATGCTAAAGGTATGCTAGCTCCAGCGATCCTTCTAAGGACTGGAGTAAGAATCTCGGAGTTGGAATGTACGCTTTGATGAGATGATCAAAGTTTTTGGGTTTATACAAAGTTTGTTAGAAACTTGTATTTACAATAAAGTGAGTGGGAGCGCTGCAACATTTCTGATAAGTATATGTGAATGAAATATTGTTGATCCGTAATGATGTAAAATTTCTGGAAAGCATAAAGGGTTGTTTGAAAGGAGTTTTTCAAAGGAAGACCTGGATAAAAGCTGCTTACATATTGGGCATCAATATCTATAGAGATAGATCAAGACGCCCGATGATACTTTCAAAGAACACACACCTTGACATGATTTTGAAAGAGTTCAAAATAGATCAGTCAAAGAAGGAGTTCTTACCTGAGTTATAAGGTGTGAAATTGAGTAAGACTCAAAGCTTGACCACGGCAGAAGAGAGAAAGGACGAAGGTCGTCCCCTATGCTTTAGACGTAGGCTCTACAATATGCTATGCTGTGTACTGCACATGAAGTGTGCCTTGCCATGAGTTGGTCAAGGGGTACAATAGTGATCCGGGAATGGATCACATGACAGCGGTCGAACTTATCCTTAGTAAATAGTTGACTAAGGAATTTTCTCGATTATGGAGGTGAAAAGGAGTTCGTCGTAAAGGGTTACGTCGATGCGAACTTTGTCACTAATCCGGATGGCTCTGAGTAGTAAACCGGATTCGTATAGTAGAGAAGTTATTTGAAATGGCTCCAAATAGCGCGTGGTAGCATCCACAAGATGACATAGATATTCGTAAAGCACACACGGATCTGAAAGGTTAAGACCCGTTGACTAATAACCTCTCTCACAAGCTTAACATGATCAAACCAGAACTCATTGAGTGTTAATCACATGGTGATGTGAACTAGATTGTTGACTCTAGTAAACTCTTGGGTGTTGGTCACATGGTGATGTGACCTATGAGTGTTAATCACATGGTGATGTGGACTAGATTATTGACTCTAGTGCAAGTGGGAGACTGTTGGAAATATGCCCTAGAGGCAATAATAAATTGGTTATTATTATATTTCCTTGTTCACGATAATCGTTTATTATCCATGCTAGAATTGTATTGATAGGAAACTCAGATACATGTGTGGATACATAGACAACACCATGTCCCTAGTAAGCCTCTAGTTGACTAGCTCGTTGATCAATAGATGGTTACGGTTTCCTGACCATGGACATTGGATGTCGTTGATAACGGGATCACATCATTAGGAGAATGATGTGATGGACAAGACCCAATCCTAAGCCTAGCACAAGATCGTGTAGTTCGTTTGCTCAGAGCTTTTCTAATGTCAAGTATCATTTCCTTAGACCATGAGATTGTGCAACTCCCGGATACCGTAGGAATGCTTTGGGTGTACCAAACGTCACAACGTAACTGGGTGGCTATAAAGGTGCACTACAGGTATCTCCGAAAGTGTCTGTTGGGTTGGCACGAATCGAGACTGGGATTTGTCACTCCGTGTAAACGGAGAGGTATCTCTGGGCCCACTCGGTAGGACATCATCATAATGTGCACAATGTGACCAAGGAGTTGATCACGGGATGATGTGGTTACGGAACGAGTAAAGAGACTTGCCGGTAACGAGATTGAACAAGGTATCGGGATACCGACGATCGAATCTCGGGCAAGTAACATACCGATAGACAAAGGGAATTGTATACGGGATTGATTGAATCCTCGACATCGTGGTTCATCCGATGAGATCATCGAGGAGCATGTGGGAGCCAACATGGGTATCCAGATCCCGCTGTTGGTTATTGACCGGAGAGTCGTCTCGGTCATGTCTACCTGTCTCCCGAACCCGTAGGGTCTACACACTTAAGGTTCGGTGACGCTAGGGTTATAGAGATATTAGTATGCGGTAACCGGAAAGTTGGTCGGAGTCCCGGATGAGATCCCGGACGTCACGAGGAGTTCCGGAATGGTCCGGAGGTAAAGACATATATATGGGAAGTCTTATTTTTGTCGCCGGAAAAGTTTCACACTTTATCGGTATTGTACCGGGAGTGCTGAAAGGGGTCCGGGGGTCCACCAAGGGGTCCACCAGCCCCGGGGGGGCACATGGGCTGTGGGGGGTGTGCCTTGGCCTATATGGGCCAAGGGAACCAGCCCCAAGAGGCCCATGCGCCAAGAGATAAGATAAACGGAGAGTCCTAAAGGGGGAAGGCACCTCCGAGGTGCCTTGGGGAGGATGGACTCCTCCCTGGCCGCACCCTTCCTTGGAGGAAGGGCCAAGGCTGCGCCCCCCTCTCCCTTGGCCCTATATATAGTGGGGGGAAGGGAGGGCAGCAGATCTAAGCCCCTGGCGCCTCCCTCTCCCTCCCGTGACACCTCTCCCTCCCGTTAGTGCTTGGCAAAGCCCTACCGGGATCCCCGCTACTTCCACCACCACGCTGTCGTGCTGCTGGATCTCCATCAACCTCTCCTCCCCCCTTGCTGGATCAAGAAGGAGGAGACGTCGCTGCTCCATACGTGTGTTGAACGCAGAGGTGCTGTCCGTTCGGCGCTAGGATCATCGGTGATTTGGATCACGACGAGTACGACTCCATCAACCCCGTTCTCTTGAACGCTTCCGCTCGCGATCTACAAGGGTATGTAGATGCACTCCTTCCCTCTTGTTGCTAGTAAACTCCATAGATTGATCTTGGTGATGCGTAGAAAATTTTGAATTTCTGCTACGTTCCCCAACGGCAATTGCTAACATGATTCGGACGGACTTCAGCTTCGCTACGGGTGAGAAAGTCTCATCGTAGTCAACCCCTTGAACTTGTCGGTAACCCTTAGCGACAAGTCGAGCCTTATAGATGGTCACATTACTATCCGCGTCCGTCTTCTTCTTAAAGATCCATTTATTTTCTATGGCTCGCCGATCATCGGGCAAGTCAGTCAAAGTCCATACTTCGTTTTCATACATGGATCCTATCTCGGATTTCATGGCTTCTAGCCATTTGTCGGAATCCGGGCCCGCTATCGCTTCTTCATAGTTCGAAGGTTCACCGTTGTCTAACAACATGATTTCCAGGACAGGATTACCGTACCACTCCGGTACGGAACGTGTCCTTGTGGACCTACGAAGTTCAGCAGTAACTTGATCCGAAGCTTCATGATGATCATCATTAACTTCCTCCCCAGTCGTTGTAGGCACCACAGGAACATCTTCTCGCACTGCGCTACTTTCCGGTTCGGAAGGGGTGACTATCACCTCATCAAGTTCCACTTTCCTCCCACTCAATTCTTTCGAGAGAAACTCTTTCTCCAGAAAGGACCCGTTCTTGGCAACAAAGATCTTGCCTTCAGATCTGAGGTAGAAGGTATACCCAATGGTTTCCTTAGGGTATCCTATGAAGACGCATTTTTCCGACTTGGGTTCGAGCTTTTCAGGTTGAAGTTTCTTGACATAAGCATCGCATCCCCAAACTTTTAGAAACGACAGCTTAGGTTTCTTCCCAAACCATAATTCATACGGTGTCGTCTCAATGGATTTCGACGGAGCCCTATTTAAAGTGAATGCGGCAGTCTCTAAAGCATAGCCCCAAAATGAGAGCGGTAGATCGGTAAGAGACATCATAGATCGCACCATATCCAATAGAGTGCGATTACGACGTTCGGACACACCATTTCGCTGAGGTGTTCCAGGCGGCGTGAGTTGTGAAACGATTCCACATTTCCTTAAGTGTGTACCAAATTCGTGACTTAAATATTCTCCACCACGATCTGATCGTAAGAATTTTATTTTCCTGTCACGTTGATTCTCAACCTCACTCTGAAATTCCTTGAACTTTTCAAAGGTTTCAGACTTGTGTTTCATTAGGTAGACATACCCATATCTACTTAAGTCATCAGTGAGAGTGAGAACATAACGATATCCTCCGCGAGCCTCAACACTCATTGGACCGCACACATCGGTATGTATGATTTCCAATAAGTTGGTTGCTCGCTCCATTGTTCCGGAGAACGGAGTCTTGGTCATCTTACCCATGAGGCATGGTTCGCACGTGTCAAATGATTCGTAATCAAGAGACTCCAAAAGTCCATCTGCATGGAGCTTCTTCATGCGCTTGACACCAATGTGACCAAGGCGGGCAGTGCCACAAGTATGTGGGACTATCGTTATCAACTTTACATCTTTTGGTATTCACACTATGAATATGTGTAACATCACGTTCGAGATTCATCAAGAATAAACCATTGACCAGCAGGGCATGACCATAAAACATATCTCTCATATAAATAGAACAACCATTATTCTCGGATTTAAATGAGTAGCCATCTCGCATTAAACGAGATCCAGATACAATGTTCATGCTCAAAGCTGGCACTAAATAACAATTATTGAGGTTTAAAATTAATCCCGTAGATAAATGCAGAGGTAGCGTGCCGACGGCGATCACATCGACCTTGGAACCATTCCCGACGCGCATCGTCACCTCGTCCTTTACCAGTCTCCGCTTATTCCGCAGTTCCTGTTTTGATTTACAAATATGAGCAACCGCACCGGTATCAAATACCCAGGAGCTACTACGAGTACTGGTAAGGTACACATCAATTACATGTATATCACATATACCTTTGGTGTTGCCGGCCTTCTTGTCCGCTAAGTATTTGGGGCAGTTCCGCTTCCAGTGACCACTTCCCTTGCAATAAAAGCACTTAGTCCCAGGCTTGGGTCCATTCCTTGGCTTCTTCCCGGCAACTGGCTTACCGGGCGCGGCAACTCCCTTGCCGTCCTTCTTGAAGTTCTTCTTACCCTTGCCTTTCTTGAACTTAGTGGTTTTATTCACCATCAACACTTGATGTTCCTTTCTGATCTCCACCTCCGCTGATTTCAGCATCGAATATACCTCAGGAATGGTCTTTTCCATCCCCTGCATATTGAAGTTCATCACAAAGCTCTTGTAGCTCGGTGGAAGCGACTGAAGGATTCTGTCAATGACCGCGTCATCCGGGAGATTAACTCCCAGCTGAGACAAGCGGTTGTGCAACCCAGACATTCTGAGTATGTGTCACTAACAGAACTATTTTCCTCCATTTTACAGCTGAAGAACTTGTCAGAGACTTCATATCTCTCGACCCGGGCATGAGCTTGGAAAACCATTTTCAGCTCTTCGAAACGCTTTTGGAGACCCGGTTCTAAGATGTAAAGCATGCCGCACTGAACGAGGGAGTAATCATCAGCACGTGATTGCCAAGCATTCATAACGTCTTGGTTCTCTGGGATTGGTGCTTCACCTAGCGGTGCTTCTAGGACATAATCTTTCTTGGCTGCTATCAGGATGATCCTCAGGTTCCGGACCCAGTCCGTATAGTTGCTGCCATCATCTTTCAGCTTGGTTTTCTCTAGGAACGCGTTGAAGTTGAGGACAACGTGGGCCATTTGATCTACAAGACATATTGTAAAGATTTTAGACTAAGTTCATGATAATTAAGTTCATCTAATCAAATTACTCAATGAACTCCCACTCAGATAGACATCCCTCTAGTCATCTAAGTGAAACATGATCCGAGTTAACTAGGCCGTGTCCGATCATCACGTGAGACGGACTAGTCAAGATCGGTGAACATCTCCATGTTGATCGTATCTTCTATACGACTCATGCTCGACCTTTCGGTCCTCCGTGTTCCGAGGCCATGTCTGTACATGCTAGGCTCGTCAAGTCAACCTAAGTGTATTGCGTGTGTTCCGAGGCCATGTCTGTACATGCTAGGCTCGTCAACACCCGTTGTATGCGAACGTTAGAATCTATCACACCCGATCATCACGTGGTGCTTCGAAACAACGAACCTTCGCAACGGTGCACAGTTAGGGGGAACACTTTCTTGAAATTATTATAAGGGATCATCTTACTTACTACCGTCGTTCTAAGCAAATAAGATGCAAAACATGATAAACATCACATGCAATCAAATAGTGACATGATATGGCCAATATCATTTTGCTCCTTTGATCTCCATCTTCGGGGCACCATGATCATCTTCGTCACCGGCATGACACCATGATCTCCATCATCATGATCTCCATCATTGTGTCTTCATGAAGTTGTCACGCCAACGATTACTTCTACTTCTATGGCTAACGCGTTTAGCAATAAAGTAAAGTAATTTACATGGCGTTATTCAATGACACGCAGGTCATACAAAAATAAAGACAACTCCTATGGCTCCTGCCGGTTGTCATACTCATCGACATGCAAGTCGTGATTCCTATTACAAGAATATGATCAATCTCATACATCACATATATCATTCATCACATCTTCTGGCCATATCACATCACATAGCACATGCTGCAAAAACAAGTTAGACGTCCTCTAATTGTTGTTGCAAGTTTTTACGTGGCTTGTATAGGTTTCTAGCAAGAACGTTTCTTACCTACGTAAAACCACAACGTGATATGCCAATTTCTATTTACCCTTCATAAGGACCCTTTTCATCGAATCCGTTCCGACTAAAGTGGGAGAGACAGACACCCGCTAGCCACCTTATGCAACTAGTGCATGTCAGTCGGTGGAACCTGTCTCATGTAAGCGTACGTGTAAGGTCGGTCCGGGCCGCTTCATCCCACAATGCCGCTGAAACAAGATAAGACTAGTAGCAGCAAGAAGAATTGGCAACATCTACGCCCACAACTGCTTTGTGTTCTACTCGTGCATAGTAACTACGCATAGGCCTGGCTCATGATGCCACTGTTGGGGATCGTAGCAGAATTTTAAAAAATTTCCTACGCATCACCAAGATCCATCTATGGAGTATACTAGCAACGAGGGGAAAGAGTGCATCTACATACCCTTGTAGATCGCGAGCGGAAACGTTCCAATGAACGGGGTTGACGGAGTCGTACTCGCCGTGATCCAAATCACCGATGACCGAGTGCCGAACGGACGGCACCTCCGCGTTCAACACACATACGGAACAGCGATGTCTCCTCCTTCTTGATCCAGCAAGGGGGGAAGGAGAGGTTGATGGAGATCCAGCAGCACGACGGCGTGGTGGTGGAAGTAGCGGGATCTCGGCAGGGCTTCGCCAAGCTTCTGCGAGAGGGAGAGGTGTTGCAGGGGGAGAGGGAGGCGCCAGGGGCTGTGCTGCTGCCCTCCCTCCCCCCCACTATTTATAGGCCCCCTGGAGGGGGGGGCGGCCCTGGAACCCATCTACATGGGGGGGGGGGCGGCGGCCAAGGGGGAAGGGGGGTTGGCTTCCCCCCCAAGCCAAGTGGGGCGCCCCCCACCCCTAGGGTTTCCAACCCTAGGCGCAGGGGGAGGCCCAAGGGGGGGCGCCCCAGCCCACTAAGGGCTGCTTCCCTTCCTACTTCAGCCCATGGGGCCCTCCGGGATAGGTGGCCCCACCCGGTGGACCCCCGGGACCCTTCCGGTGGTCCCGGTACAATACCGATAACCCCCGAAACTTTCCCGGTGGCCGAAACTGGACTTCCTATATATAATTCTTCACCTCCGGACCATTCCGGAACTCCTCGTGACATCGAGGATCTCATCCGGGACTTCGAACAACTTTCGGGTTTCCGCATACTAATATCTCTACAACCCTAGCGTCACCGAACCTTAAGTGTGTAGACCCTACGGGTTCGGGAGACATGCAGACATGACCGAGACGCCTCTCCGGTTAATAACCAACAGCGGGATCTAGATACCCATGTTGGCTCCCACATGTTCCACGATGATCTCATTGGATGAACCTCGATGTCGAGGATTGAATCAATCCCATATACAATTCCGTTTGTCAATCGGTATGTTACTTGCCCGAGATTCGATCGTGGTATCCCAATACCTTGTTCAATCTCGTTACCGGCAAGTCACTTTACTCGTACCGTAATGCATGATCCCGTGGCTAACTCCTTAGTCACATTGAGCTCATTATGATGATGCATTACCGAGTGGGCCCAGAGATACCTCTCCGTCATACGGAGTGACAAATCCCAGTTTCGATCCGTGTCAACCCAACAGACACTTTCAGAGATACCCGTAGTGTACCTTTATAGTCACCCAGTTACGTTGTGACGTTGGGTACACCCAAAGCACTCTTACGGCATCCGGGAGTTACACGATCTCATGGTCTAAGGAAAAGATACTTGACATTGGAAAAGCTCTAGCAAACGAACTACACGATCTTTTATGCTATGCTTAGGATTGGGTCTTGTCCATCACATCATTCTCCTAATGATGTGATCCTGTTATCAATGACATCCAATGTCCATAGTCAGGAAACCATGACTATCTGTTGATCAACGAGCTAGTCAACTAGAGGCTTACTAGGGACACGTTGTGGTCTATATATTCACACATGTATTACGATTTCCGGATAACACAATTATAGCATGAACAATAGACAATTATCATGAACAAAGAAATATAATAATAACCATTTATTATTGCCTCTAGGGCATATTTCCAACAGTCATAACCATGTAGCTCAGTTGAAATAGATAAACTCCATTCCTGCTCAGACTGACATGGTTTCCACTGTACAATTTGCAGATACCTCCAGGATTCCCTCGGGGGCTTTAGATCACCAGAAAAATTCTTCTCGTTTCCCTCTACAGACTCCATCCAAAACGATGGCCACGGCATCGGCCGTAGCAGCAGCCCCTGATGCCTTGTGCGCGGTAAGACGTCCAGCTCATGGTCCAGGAATGGCTGCATCGCAGCTACAGTGTTGGTAGCAGGATGAACGAGGTCGGCGACAAGCGAACATGTGGCTTTTGGGAGTAGTGATGCCGTCGTGACTGGAGGCGGAAGCGACTTGGCTCCGACTAGTTCGAGCATTCTGTCGAACAGGTCCTGGGCGAGATGACGATGCAGTCAGGAGTCCCGTCACAGAGGACCTCAACGACCTTGTGCTTCATTGCAGCGGGTGAATAGGTGTTGGTGAGGACTGCAGGAGCGGTGATGGTCGTCGCAGGGGTGGCGGAGCCGACGAACTTATCGTCACCACCAGAGAAGATCGCGTCGGTGGTCGATGATGGGGTCAGCGCCATGCTTGCGAGGCGGCTATGGGGCGCGACGGGAGTATCCAGTGGGGTAGGGGTAGTGGATGAAGAAGCCGAATCGAGTCCTTCCTCACCGAGCAGCGCCGAAGAGGGGGCGCGCTCCTGCTGTAGAGCAGTGACATTCATGCCGTCAAGCTTGGCGCTGTTGGATCTGATGGCGTCCGTGCTGTTGCGAAGCTCGACCCGGATTTCCTCCATGCGGGAGAAGATTTTCTCAAAATAATCCTTGATAGATGGATCCATGGCTTCAAGTTGATGTAGACCTTGCCACAAGCTTCACGTCCGCGCGAGATCGAGCGAGGGGAAGGGTGGTGTCTGGCCTCTGATACCAGATGTTAGCAACCCAGAGATATATTGCTCGATCTAGTAACTCTTCTCAGGAATTCAGGTAGCAATTTAGGTTACAACTTGGGGATACACGAATTGGGAAAGGGGAAGGGGAAGAGAGCCACCGCCGGGTTCGCCGTGATCCACTGGATGAGCAGAGCGTTGCCTTCTCCCTGGTACTTGTATTCTGCGGCGCTCGATGGTCTCCCGATGGGCAGGCCCATGTACCGGTACAGGGGCAAGCCCATGTACCAGCCAGGGGAGGGCTCCTGACAAGCTCTTTTACCCCTCAAAAAAAAATCCTGACAAGCTCTTTTGAAAAACAGGATTGTGAAAAACAAATCTCTTTTTTTACCCCAACAAAACTCTTTTGAGAAGTAGTATTTTGTTTTTTGAGAAGTTTCTTCTGAGGGATGTTTTTTGAGAAGTTTTTGAGAAACAGAAATCACTACAACAAAAACATCTTGTATCGTCGTCTTTTCTGAGACGCTATTTGTATTCGTCTCTACACCCATGAACACTAGCAAGCTAAAGACGCTTCTTAGGCCTTGTATAATGGAAGGTGCTTAGAGGAGGTGCTTAGAGAAATAAACCAGGCTTTCCTTAAGCACCGGTGCTTATTTGTACAGGATAGACGCTTAACTAAGCGTCTCTCCTGTAGAAAAAGACACCGGTGCTTCAGAAAAACCCGGTTTATTTTTCTAAGCATCTTTATAAGCACCTCCCATTGTACAAGGCCTTAAGACGTTTATATAGCGCCACAAACTTTTTCTTATATTTGGCCATTTAGAAATTAGTCATATAATTTTAACCAACCTAGAGACGCTTTGTGAGACATTTTAGTATGCGACTCTATTGTAAAATCATATTTTTAACTTTAAAATCCATTAAAGTTGTACTATGGTAAACTTCGAATCGATTGATCAAGAGGCATTTTGTTATTTGATTGTAACCTTAATAATCACATTTGTAATATTGTCCTACGTAATACTATTATATTACCTCTGCAATATTCTTGTGTTAAAATAAAATCCTTATTCGTGCCTCCCTAGAAAAAAATCCTCAATCAATTCACATATACAAGGGATTTGATCATTTTCCCTGTATTAGTTGGGCACTTGATGATTTGACGCATTTTATTTAGGCTTATATGTAATTTACATTAATTTCTTGTTCATTTGCCCTCATTGGCGTTTCACCTTTTTTTAATTTATTAAACTTGATAAATCTAGGTGGAATGACCGATATACCCTTTGGTAGTTTTGCAATGTACTACTCCTGGACCGAACTAAATGATCAAATCTGGGGGGCTCGTCCATAGTGCCGCCGCCGCTCGGCATCTCGACACCAGTCGCCGCTCCTGCGCCGCCGTTTACCTCCAGCCAGAGCTCTCAAGTCGTCGACGGTGGCCTCCTGTCATAGATCTCACGCAACCGCTACTCGCCCCATGCCATAGTATAGGTCTCACGCCACCGCCACTCGCCCGCTTCGCCTCACTCTGTTCCCCCGCCGCTCAACGGTACCGGGGTCTTCTTGGGATTCCCTGGAATACCCAAGAATTTGTTTCCCAAAAAACCAGTAGATACAATATACGTATTGGGCCCATGAATGAGCCCAAGCACTCCACGGCAGCCTATTTCTTGCATTACGCGAGTCCGATCGCGTGTCTCTCGCTGAAGCGAGCTCCTGAGTGGGCCGGCTCGCGAGGTTTCGATCACTGGTCGCCTCGTTAGGACAGGCAGCAACTAACCAACCGACCTAGCGCTTTGAACATGCTGTAATAATAGATCAAGGAATAATAACACACTGACAATCAGACTTTACGTACATTTTTTATATAAAATGTTAATGAACATTTGACAAAAATACTAAATGGATACAGAGAAAATGATTCTAATGTATAGACAAAATTTACACAGAAAGAAAATACAAATGTGTATGAAAAAGATGAACATGTATTTTAAAAAAATTAACCAACCATTTGAAAAGAAATGTTGAATAAGTATTTACAAAATGTTGAATAAGTATTAAAAAGTGTTGAACAAGTACTTAAAAAATGTTGAATAAGTATTAAAAGTTATTGAACAAGTATTTGAAAAATTGTTGAATAAGTATTAAAATGTTGAACAAGTCTTTTTCAAATGTTGAATGAGTATTAAAAAATGTTAAACGAGTATATGAAAAATGTTGAACCGGTATTTGAAAATGTAGAATAAGTATTAAATATGTTGAACAGGTATTTGAGAAAATGTTGAATAATTATTAAAAATGTTGAACAAGTATTTTAAAATGTTGAACGGGTATAAGGAAAATGTTGAACAATTATTCGAAAATGTTGAATAAAAAATGTTGAACGAGTATTTAAAAAATGTTGATCAAGTATTAAAAATGCCGAATAAGTATTAAAATGTTGATCAAGTACTTGAGAAATGTTGAATAAGCGTTCGAACAATGTTGAACATGTATACATAAACTGTTGATCACTTATTAAAAGAACGTTTTTGACATATACGATAATGTAGAGTAAAAAAGAAAACAAACATAAGAAAAAAGAAAACAAAAACTAAAAATGGAGTAGAAAATGCAGAATAATAAAAAAACAAAGAAAACCAAATAAAGAACCAAAGTAAACAAAATAAAAAGGAAATGAAAATGAAAAAACAACGAAGAAAAAAATCAAAAAAGAATGAAAAGAATGGGAAAAATGGAGAAGAAAACGAAAAAAACTGGCTTGAATCAACTCAAGTAGGGCGCACTCCTATAACTAACCACATGTGTAAACCGCACTGGGTGGTTACGACGTATTTTTACATGTTACCCTCGCGCGAATGGGCTGGCCCAATACGGCGCTCGGGAAGAGAAACCTTCAGCGAGACATCATCGCGCGGTCGCTTAATGCGAAAAATATCGTCCACGTGACCTTCTCAGCGTAAATTCTCCAAAAGAAAAGAAGAAGAAGACCTACTCGGCGTCAGGTTGGGCATCCACCAAGGTATAGTTTGGCATCCATCCACATATAGTTTGGCATCCACCAAGGTATTCTATCCCTCAGTTTTTTTAACAAGTCTGAAGAGTTTTTAACAAGGCACACATCGGTGTTTCCAGCACCGGACATGCGTAGAAGGACGAAGTCGATGTTGACGATGCGCCGGTCCAGGCTTGCCAGGCCCGGGGACACGTCGTGGACAAAGGCACGCATTGGTGTTGCCAGCACTAGGCATACGTAGACGGGGACCTGCATGAACTGTACGCCATGTCGGAGGAGTTGGAGGGGCCACCAGATGAGGACTCGATGACGGTTACGACGCCAATCGGCATGGGGCCAATGTCGCCAACGGTGGTTGGAGTACATGAAGTGGTCGGAGAAGATGACGGCGACGCATGCGATGAGCTAGTGTTGGACGAAGACGAAGGGGGTGGATGGGCGGCACGGCGCGACTCGGGTGAGCGAGCGGCAACGACGCTGAAGAAGAGCGGCGGCCGCGGCTACGGGGGTGGACGGGCAGTGTGACTCGGGTGTAGCGGCGGCTCGCGGGTCGGGGCAGCCGCGGGGAGAACCACTAGCAAGTGGGTACGGTCCGACGGGCGACGGCGTGGACCGCTTGTTGCAGTGCAACAGCCTGAAGGGGCGACGCAAAGGCGGTGGCAGCTACGGGGGTTGCCGTCGGGAGGATCTCGGGGCAGGGCGTGAATCGCGTGTATGGGCGCTGCGGCCCCCAGCATCGGTCATGGAGGCCGACCGCCCTGGGGGGCGGCATGGAGCAGAAGCTGCGGGCGGCGGCTAGGGTTTGGATCGATTAGGCTGATACCATGTTAGAAGGTCTAGAGAGGGATTAGTGAAATCGATGTTTATTGTTTGAGCATCGTGGACATATATATAGGAGTACGTGATTTTTTGGAGTACAAGACATGCCAGAATACTTCCTAGTCTATCGTATGTTTCCAATCTAATCACGATACTCAACAACGGCGACTGAGAGCCTACTCCGGTCTTGTGCCACATTGAAGCTGTGTTGATCTGCATGCCCCGACTATTTAAGCATGACGCCAACGCCGCCCAACAGACACGTCGAGGAGGAGCCCCCCCCTCCCCGATGAAAAAACGGAGACCAAACTAGACGTCACATCAAGGAGGATCCACCCCCTCCGTCACGCAACACGTTCAGCCATTTCGACCAACTAGCGTCACCGCCGCGCCGCAACTGGCGTTAAAAGGCTGTCAAGGAGGAGGAGCCCTCTCGGGCGCCTCCTCCATTACCTCGGCGTGGTGACGACACATCGTAGTACCCTGACGACGGCTAAGAGGGCGGCGCAGGAGGACGAGCGGCAGGAGTGGCGTAATGCTGGGCCACATTCGCCACATTGGACACCGACACTGCAGAGACGCCGACACCGTATCAGTGACCAGATGGTCAAGAACGGCTTGGAGGAGTCACTTCGCGCCACCGCCCCCGTTGCCGACAAGGGCTGGGTGAAGGGATGGCACACCAGGACAGCGCCTGCGGCGGGCACGGGCAACGCACGGCGAAGGGGAAGCCCAACTTCAATCTGCCACTGCCTTTATTATTTTTATTAAACTATGTCGATATTACTTGGATACGAAAATTACCACTTTTTTGAAAAAAGAACAAAGCATACGATATTTATCCAATAAGAGATACACCCAAAAAATTATTTATCCATATATGCTTTTAATGCATCTATATATGTGATTACTTATCGCTCCCAAACTATTTCCACTTAATTAAATTTGACGTTCCTGGGGTATTTTCGCTTGACAAAATTTGGCGCCACAATGTTTTTCTTTACCGCGCGCAAGACATCCCGCATCTTCCCCACCTCCCCATTTATCCAACCTCCCGCGATTCCAATCCGCCAGGCAACCCACGCGCCGCCCATTCCCTCACATCGCGCGGTGGCAGCCTCATCCTCAGGCGCTGCCGTCCGCCGCTATCTCCGCCTGCCGCTGACTCCCGTTTTCCTCCATCAACAAGGTCGCTAGTTGGAGCCTCGTCGGCGTCCGTCGTCCTCACCGTCACGACGCCGTGCTCTGCCTGACGTCGTCCTCACCGTCACGAGGCCGCACCAAGCCGATCTCGTCCTTCACTTGAAGCGGCGCCATGTGTTCCGTCCGTACGCCGTCCCGCAAGCGCAGGAGCTCTCACCTCCATCTAGCATCTTCATTCTCCACCACGTCTAGCAGGTGATCCCTTTGAATCCCATAGCCCTTACAGATTACCATTAAATCAACCAAAGTGGCCTCCTCCATATATGCATCTCAAGTCTCGATCCTCTTCTCCCTCTTCTCCTTACTTCCTTCATGTAGGCAATGCACTCTAAGTGTTTGTTGAATTGCTTGCTTGCTTAGAAATCAATTCTGACAGATTTTATTGAAAATATGTGAGCAACTGTTTGGTCCAATCAAATTTTATATGGTAAAATGAAAAAATAGTACTAGGTATATGGAATTGGATAGTGTGGAGTGGCCAAGTAGATAATTATAGAATATTTCCTGTAGTAACAGATTTGAAACCTAAACATGTCTTGTGATGACAAAGTTGCGATCCGTTCTTTGGCATAATAGGTTCCTCTTTGTATAGGTATTTGAGACTTTAGAGGTGGAGTTTTTGTTATGTCTACCTTCTGCACAATGGACTGCTTTTTGCATTCGTCCGTATATCTGTTTAAGAAGACTGAGTTTCTGTTATGTCACCCTCTCTTGCATAATGGACTGCTTTGCCCATTCGTCAGTACATCAGTTTAAGAGGACTGTAGAGTTTCTGTTATGTCTACCTTCTCCTGTATAATGGACTGCTTTGCCCATTCATCAGTATAGCTGTTTAAGAAGACTGAAGAGTTTTGATTCTTGCATCTTAGCTGAAGGGAGGTTTCAATCAGCAGCTCTCAGATTTTGCACTAAAATATTGTTGTTTACAGGTCTGTATGTTGCTATGTGCGTTACAGTATCTTCTGAAGTGCTTTTTGGGTGCATTTTCAGTTACATCCGTTTCTATGCTTGAAATTACACTAGTAGAAAAAGGGTCATTTATCCCGGTTCGTAAGGGCCTTCTGTCCCGGTTTTGGAACCGGGACTAAAAGGTCGTTACTAATGCCCTTGGCCTTTAGTCCCGGTTCTTACACGAACCGGGACAGATGGTCCTCCACGTGGCCGCTGCGGCCAGCCCAGGCAGGAGGGCCTTTGGTCCCGGTTGGTGACACCAACCGGGACCAAAAGGATCCACACGTCAGCGCTGAGGTTTTTTTTTGAAAGGGGTGGTTTAGGGGTTTTGGGGGGTTAATTTAGGTGTTTCATATATTGTGTTATCTAGCTAATTAATAGAGAGAAGTATCCTCTCTTATCTCCATGCTTGGTCGACGTACGCTACGTATTATACGTATAGAGAGGACTCGACACGCTAGCTAGTAAGCAAATGAAGGAAATACAAGATCGTCATGAACATATGCATACAGAGAGAAGTGATATCGACCACCTCTCTTTCTCCGAGAGATTGGTCGAACAACAAATTCTCGTATATCTATCCGACACTACTGGCTACATATATACAATAATTATCTCTTACAATATAATCTCCTAACTATATACGAAGTCAAGATCCACATGGTATTCTTCGTCTTCAGCGATCACGTGGTCAAGGAAGAATGCCGCCAATTCCTCTTGAATTGCTCGCGTACGATCTGGTGGTAGGAGTTCATCCCACATCCGAAAGATCTAATTTGAAGAAGAGGTCAATACATGTATATATGAATAAATAAAACTCAACACAAATGATGGTAATAAAATAAAATTGTGAATATTATTGCTTACGCACTTCATATGTTCGTCAGAGTAGCCCCGCTCACAGGTCGTGTAGCGGATGGACTCGCAAACGGAGTATCCACAGTAATTATTCCCGACTTCCTGCCACAACCAGTTACAAGAAATAGAGGTCAATCAAACTGATAAGCAAGCATGCTATAAATGGTATTGATGAAACTAGCGCTTGAATCACTAGGAGATGCGCGGAACATGCTAGTAGTACTTACTTTCGGGTGTCTAAATTGCAGCTTCTTCGGCAGTCCCGGAGCTTTTTTGGTGAATTTTGTCCAAACCCTGCCAGACAAAGAAAACAATTACTTGATATCAGGAAATGAACAAAGTTGCTGATATGGTGCGATAATGATCGATTTAACTTACTTCTCGAGCATTTCAGTCATGTCCGCATACTCCTTAGGATCTTTTCGTCTCGAGTCTAAGACGGTTACTAGTCCCTGCTCAAGCTTAATCTCTAGGAGAATATAGTGAAAGCTGCGCACGCATGCATAACTCATCAATTACATTACTATAACCTGGACTAATAAGGGAAACCGAATATGCACAAGACAGTAACACTCACTTGAAGTTGTAAGGAAAGAGTATTATATCTTTGTTTTCATTTATTATGAACGATCGTAGCAAGTTGGCCTCGGTATTTTTGGCATGAAATTTAACCTCATTTGCATCTATGAGATTTGTGTTAATGAACCCAATATCACCGATTTGTCTTTTCTTCAATTCGGCGATCTTCAATCTGCATAATATAGTGATGATAATTATAAATACATGCAATGAAAGAGCTGACCTATATATAGAGACTTAATGAAAGAAGTAGTACTTACAGACAGTAGCAAGTGATCGTTGATTTATCGAGGGCGTGTTGATTGAAAAACTGGAAGAACTCCTTAAATGGAACATTCAACAATTCAATTCCAACGAGGTCATGCTCCTCTTTAACTCTCAGAGTCAAACTATTCGTCCCCCCAGACTCTCTGCAGGTTTTCATGTACCAATCATGGAATCTTCGCATCATCGTTGTTAGGGATTTTTCATCTTTGACGAGAGGCTTCCCGTACTTGTATCTGTGTCCGTCCACCTCCAAGAAATCATAATGTACATCGTCGGGCAGGTAATCTCCAAGATTGCTATAACCGGGCACCATCCTCGAATCATTAGCGACGATGTCGCTAGACACCTTGAGCGGGGGGCACGATTGGTCCGCTTGTTCGCCGAGCTGGGCAATTTTTTTCCCAGATCGTCTTTCTGCTAACCTTTGATCACTGATAGTACTTCCCGACCGCTTTGCTTCGAGAAATGACTTTTCAATAATACGGTCATAGTTGGCTTTCGGCGGAGACTTTGGTGGTTTCTTCAGGGCATCCAGAGTGCGCTTCACTTTCACCGGATCTATCTTCTCCTCCAGAGGTGGATGTTTCTTTGCTTTCACCCTTTCAAAGAATTTCGTCACTTCGGCTCGCACAATATTCCTATTTTCCTCCTCGGTCCTCTCGTATGGTAACTTCTCTGGACTCTTTAGATAAGGACCGAATCTGTATTGCCTCCCGCCTCTGGCTGTACTGCTAGACGCCGGAGCAGACGGAGCAGCTGCGGCTGTCTTCTTTCGTGCTTGCTTACGAGGCGGAGGAGAAGGACTACGACGCTCCGGAGCAGCCGGAGCGGCGGCGGGTCTCTTTCGCTCTTGCTGGCGAGGCGGAGAAGGAGGAGGCTGGCTGCTCGAGCGCGCCGGCGCAGGCGGAGAAGGAGGCGGAGTGCCGCCACGCGCCAGAGAAGGAGGCTGAGTGCCCTGATCACTCGCTGGAGAAAGAGGCGGAGGAGGAGGCGGAGTGCCCTGAATCGCCGGAGGAGGAGGAGTAGGCGGAGGCGTCCAGTTCGGCAGGTTGATGAGCTCCTTCCGCCATAGGCATGGAGTCTTCAGAGAAGAACCCAGCCGAGTCTCCCCTTCACCCGTAGGGTGGTCAAGCTCGAGGTCCTCAAATCCGTCCGTTATTTGATCCACCATCACCCTAGCATATCCTTCTGGAATCGGCCGGCAGTGGTAGGTTGTGCCAGGTTCAGTAGGTAAAACAGAGCCAACAGCCGCCTTGACTTTGAAGTTCTGCCATTGCGTCATAAGGTGGCAATGTTGAGACTCCGTGATAGCATCCACGGGGTAGCTAGCAGGAGCCGTGAAGACAGGCTCCTGCTGAAGCAGCTCGGTGGAAGCCACGCTGCTTCTCTGCTGAGATGGCGGGGTAGTTTCGGGGGAAGCTTCGGCAGGTCGTTTGCTGCGATTTGCTTCTCGTTCCTCTATCGCTAGTACCCTTGCGTGCAGCGCCTGCAGTTGGGTATGCTCCACTTTCTTCCTCCTCTCCTGGTATTTGTAACCGCCTGCGTCCGGAAAGCCAGCCTTCCACGGAACGGAGCCTGGCGTGCCTCGTGTCCGTCCAGGGTGCTCAGGATTCCCGAGGGCCATTGTGAGCTCGCCGTTCTCTCTGTCTGGAACGAACGTCCCTTTCTGGGCTGCATCGATATACTCCTGAAGCCTCGTGATTGGTGTTCTCATTTGCTCGTCCGTCCAAACGCACTTCCCTGTTACAGGGTCCAAGGTTCCGCCAGCCCCAAAGAACCAAGTCTGGCAACGGTCTGGCCACCTCATTGTCTCTGGTTCGACCCCTTTATCAAGCAGGTCATTCTCAGCCTTGGCCCACAACGGCCGGGCTTTGGGGTAGCCACCTAACCCCGTGCGATGGTGAAGCTTCTTCTTCGCAGCATTCTTCTTGTTTGTCACTGACATCTTCTTACTCTTGTCCGATGTCTTGTGGGCCACAAATGCGGGCCAGTGATCTCTGATCTTATCATACCGGCCGATGAATTCTGGTGTCTGTTCTTTGTCGACAAATCTTTTCAGCTCATTCTTCCACCTCCTGAATAGTTCTGCCATCTTCTTAAGAGCATGAGACTTGATCAATTGCTCTCTAACTGGCTTCTACGGATCCTCCTCTAGCGGTAGGGTGAAATTTGCCTTCAGCGCGGTCCAAAGATCTTCTTTCTGCATATCAGAGACATAAGACACCTCAGGGTCTTCTTTAGCCGGCTTTAACCATTGGTGGATGCTGATCGGGATCTTGTCCCTAACAAGAACCCCGCACTGAGCAGCAAATGCTTCCTTTGTCCGGATGGGTTCAATTGGCATGCCATCACGCGCGATTTCTATGATCTCAAACCTTTCATCCGAGCGCAACCTTTTCTTCGGGCCTCGTCTCTTTACCGAAGTTGTGCTCGATCCGGAGGGCTAGAAAAAAGAAGAAAGACGAGAGTTCATTAATATATGTGTACATACCAAAAACAATGAATGCATCAATTAGCTAGCTATGGTCAGCACATGCTTAATTAATATATATACCTGGCCGGACTCCGTTCGCTCACCGGAGCCGTCATCACGGTGTCCTTCTTGCACCGGCATTGGGTCACCGGAGCCATCATGATCATGTCCTTCCTCCTCCATTGTTCGATCACCGTAGTCTGCTTCTTCACCCTCTCCTTCCAGACCATCTGTGTCGTTGAGAAATGACAAGACGGCCTCACTTCCGTGTGCGATTATGTCCCGCAACATCGCTTCTTTTGCTTCGTCTCGGGGGTCCATAGTTTCTGCAAATTTTTACAACATGGAAATATTTATTCAAACATGACAAATGGATATATTAGTGGCAAACGTAGAACTAGCTAGCTAATCACAATAAGGAATCATATTAATTAGTGGCCTAGACGCTGCTTCTCTAGGGTTTGGGGTGGCCTCGATCGGCAACGCTTCAAGGGTTTGGGGTGACCTCGACAACGCTTCAAGGGTTTGGGGTGGCCTCGATGACAACACTCTTTTAACTTGGTAAATTTGGGTGGCCTCGAGAGAGTTTGTCGGGTAGGGGCGCGGCGGGAGGGGGTAGGAGACCGACATTGTTTTTTTATACGATTTGGGTGTCCTCGAGAGTTTTGGTCGAGCAAGAGGGTCGGGGGTGCTCCCGTGGTATAAGTTATCACGGTCGAGAGGGGGTATATATATCGACCGCCCCTCATGTCAAAGTTATCCGGGAGGGTGTTATATCGACAACGACGACATACATACATGGGAAAATAATGTTATCGGGGAGGGGGTATATCGACCCCCCCCCCCTCGTGTTGAAGTTATCGGGACGGGGTATATCAACAACGACATACCCGATAAAAAATAAGAAGACGAAGAAGAAATAAAAAGAGGAGAAGAAGAAAGGAATAGAGGAGAAGATCGAAGAAAAAAAGAAGAAAAAAAAAGAGGAGAAGAAGAAAGGAATAGAGGAGAAGAGAAAATAGAAAATTTTCTATTTTCTCTTCTTCTCCTCTATTCCTTTCTTCTTCTCCTCATATTTTTCTTCTTTTTTCCTCTTCTTATTTATTTCTCATCTTCTTCCTCTCCTCTTCTTCTCCTTTCTTCTTCTTCTTATTATTTTCCTTTTTCCTCTCATTCTTTTTCTTCTTCTTCCTTTCCTAGCTAGATATATAAAACTTTTCTAAAAATGTAACTTTTGCATATATAAAACTTTTTCTTCTTCCTACTTCTTCATTCTATTCCTTCTTCCTAAATATATAAAACTTCTCTAAAAATGAAACTAACCTAAAATGTACTGAATCAGAGAACATATATAGATAAAACTTTTCAAAAATCTAACTTTTGCATATATGTATTTTTAAAACATCATTACAATTGAAAAAATACATACAAACATATATGAACATACATCAAAAAATACATATATCTAAAAAATCATACATACATATATGAAAATCTAAAAACATGTAAAAAAATAGCATGTATAAGTAAAAAAATAGCACGGCGGCGGCGGGGCCGGCAGAGGCGCGGTACTCACAGAGGGAGGAGCGCGCGGCGGTCGGCGTCGGGGTGAGCAGGGGCGCGGGGAGTGGCGCGGCGACGGCGTCGGGGCAGGGACGGCGCGCCGCGACGACGTCGGGCGAGGGCGCGGTGACTGCGAAGGCGTGGGCGACGGCGACGACGGGCGCGGGCGACGGCAGGGGCGGCGGGCGGCTTAGGGCAGCCTGGCGGCGCCGATGTGCTCGGCGTCGTCGGGGGCAACTGTGGTGATGAACTCTACAAAATTGCTAAGTGCTACTTATATACCAAGAGCATTGGTCCCGGTTCGTCCCACCAACCGGGACCAATGCCCCCTTTAGTCCCGGTTGGTGCCACCAACCGTGACCAAAGGTCAGTTTTCGGCAGCCCAAAGGGCGGGAAGCGGCGGCCTTTGGTCCCGGTTGGTGGCACCAACCGAGACTAAAGGGGGGCATTTGGTGCCGGTTCGTCGAACCGGTACCAATGCCCCCCTTTAGTCTCGGTTGGTGCCACCAACCGGGACCAAAGGCCCTGTGCTGCTGCGCCCGCGTCGAAAGTTTAGTCCCACCTCGCTAGTTGAGAGGGGCACACAGTTGTTTATAAGCCCCACTGCCGCACCCCTCTCGAGCTCCTCTCTATTGCAGGCCTACGGGCCTAATTCTCACTGCTATGCCTGATGGGCCTACTGGGCCTTCGGCGGGCCTGAATCCTGGCCCATCGATGGGTTTCTAGTCGTATTCAGGCCGTGGTGGCCCAGTAGGTGGCATATTTTTTATTTTTTGCCTATTTTTTTGTTTTCTTGTTTGCTTTATTTATTTATTTTTGTTTCTACTTACAACAAAAAACTTATTTATTTTATTTTATTTTGTTTCTAATTACTTATTTATTTTACTTGATGATAATTTTTTTGCTATTAAAGTTTCTAAAAAAAGTCCTTTATGAAAATTCTTTTTGCTTTTAATGATTTTGAACAGAAAATACTTCGATAATTTCAGTTGCATCAATTTTATATAATTTTAGTTTCAATAATACTGGAGTTGCTTATAATGTTTTGAACAGAAAATACTTTGATAATTTTAGTTTCATAACTTTAATTAATGTTATTAAAGTTTATTTTATTTTGTTTCTACTTATATATTTTATTAAAGTTTATATTATTTTGTTTCTAATTACTTATTTATTTTATTTGTTATTTTTCATGCACCATTTTTCATGCATTTAATGATTATTTTGAGCTATAAGACCCTGAAATTGAAAAGCATTTCAAATGAACTCTGAAAATGTTGAAAGTTGGCATGGTATCATCATTTCATCCACATAGCATGTGCAAGAAAGTTGAGAGGGTTACGGCAAAAACTGGATGCACTTCGTGTACAAAACGGACAATCTCTTTCGAATTATCAGGATTTCATACAGAAACTCGTCTATTACAAAGGGATGTCATTTTTTTAAACTTATTTGAACTCCTGACTTTGTGTGTGTTCAAAATGCACCATGCAAAGCCACATCATCAATTTTCAACCCTTTCTGACTTCATTTGTTATTTTTCATGCATTTACTGATTATTCTGAGCTATAAGACCCTGAAATTGAAAAGCATTTCAAATGAACTCTAAAAATGTTGAAAGTTGGCATGGTATCATCATTTCATCCACATAGCATGTGCAAGAAAGTTGAGAGGGTTACGGCAAAAACTGGATGCACTTCGTGTACAAAACGGACAATCTCTTTCGAATTATCAGGATTTCATACAGAAACTCGTCTATTACAAAGGGATGTCATTTTTTTAAACTTATTTGAACTCCTGACTTTGTGTGTGTTCAAAATGCACCATGCAAAGCCACATCATCAATTTTCAACCCTTTCTGACTTCATTTGTTATTTTTCATGCATTTACTGATTATTCTGAGCTATAAGACCCTGAAATTGAAAAGCATTTCAAATGAACTCTGAAAAGGTTGAAAAGTTGGCATGGTATCATCATTTGACCCACATAGCATGTGCAAGAAAGTTGAGAGGGTTACGGCAAAAACTGGATGCACTTCGTGTACAAAACGGACAATCTCTTTCGAAGTATCGGGATTTCATACGGAAACTTGTCTGTTACAAAGAGATTTCATTTTTTAAAACTTATTTGAACTCCTGACTTTTTGTGTGTGGTCAAAATGCAGCATTCAAAGCCAAATCATCATTTTTCAACCCTTTCTGACTTCATTTGTTATTTTTCATGCATTTACTGATTATTTTGAGCTATAAGACCCTGATATTGAAAAGCATTTCAAATGAACTCTGAAAAGGTTGAAAGTAGGCATGGTATCATCATTTGACCCACATAGCATGTGCAAGAAAGTTGAGAGGGTTACGGCAAAAACTGGATGCACTTCGTGTACAAAACGGACAATCTCTTCCGAACTATCAGGATTTCATACGGAAACTCGTCTGTTACAAAGGGATGTCATTTTTTTATAACTTATTTGAACTCCTGACTTTTTCTGTGTTCAAAATGCACCATTCAAAGCCACATCATCAATTTTCAACCCTTTCTGACTTCATTTGTTATTTTTCATGCATTTACTGATTATTTTGAGCTATAAGACCCTGAAATTGAAAAGCATTTCAAATGAACTCTGAAAAGGTTGAAAGTTGGCATGGTATCATCATTTGACCCACATAGCATGTGCAAGAAAGTACAGAGGGTTACGGCAAAAACTGGATGCACTTCGTGTACAAAACGGACAATCTCTTTCGAAGTATGAGGGTTTCTTACGGAAACTCGTCTGTTACAAAGAGATTTCATTTTTTGAACCTATTTGAACTCCTGACTTTTTCTGTGTTCAAAATGCACCATTCAAAGCCACATCATCAATTTTCAACCCTTTCTGACATCATTTGTTATTTTTCATGCATTTACTGATTATTTTGAGCTATAAGACCCTGAAATTGAAAAGCATTTCAAATGAACTCTGAAAAGGTTGAAAGTAGGCATGGTATCATCATTTGACCCACATAGCATGTGCAAGAAAGTTGAGAGGGTTACGGCAAAAACTGGATGCACTCCATGTACAAAACGGACAATCTCTTTCGAAGTGTGAGGATTTCATACGAAAACTCGTCTGTTACATAGGGATTTCATTTTTTTGAACCTATTTGAACTCCTGGCTTTTTCTGTGTTCAAAATGCACCATTCAAAGCCACATCATCAATTTTCAACCCTTACTGACTTCATTTGTTATTTTTCATGCATTTACTGATTATTTTGAGCTATAGGACCCTGAAATTGAAAAGCATTTCAAATGAACTCTGAAAAGGTTGAAAGTAGGCATGGTATCATCGTTTGACCCACATAGCATGTGCAAGAAAGTTGAGAGGGTTACGGCAAAAATTGGATGCACTTCATGTACAAAACGGACAATCTTTTTCGAAGTATGAGGGGTTCATATGGAAACTCGTCTCTTACAAAGGGATTTCATTTTTTTTGAACTTATTTGAAGTCCAGAGTTTTTCTGTGTTCAAAATGCACCATTCAAAGCCACATCATCAATTTTCAACCCTTTCTGACTTCATTTTTTATTTTTCGTGCATTTACTGATTATTTTGAGCTGTAAGACCCTGAAATTGATAAGTGACCAAATTAATAGAAGTTCATCATCAAATTAAGACCAAAGTACATACATAGTTCTCATTGAACAACATATATAGCTCTCCAGAGCATCTAATTAAACCATACATCGAAATTATGTAAAACATTTCAATGCAACAAGAAATGCGCTCATAATCGCAACCAAGGTAACAATTGATCCAACTGCATAATGATACCAAGCCTCGGTATGAATGGCATATTTTCTAATCTTTCTAATCTTCAACCGCATTGCATCCATCTTGATCTTGTGATCATCGACGACATCCGCAACATGCAACTCCGATATCATCTTCTCCTCCTCAATTTTTTTTTATTTTTTCCTTCAAGTAATTGTTTTCTTCTTCAACTAAATTTAACCTCTCGACAATAGGGTCGGTTGGAATTTCCGGTTCAACCACCTCCTAGATAAATAAAATATATGTCACGTTGGTCGGCATAATTGTCATAAACAATAAATGAACCAAATAGCTATAAAAAGATAATATATACCACATCCGAATCATAGACAGGACGAGGGCCGACGGGGGCGGATACCAAAACCATCACACTATATAATAACAAGGAATAATAAAAGTAAGAAAATTAGACAAGTATCTATCTGAAGTAAGAATTTTTTTCTTTCAGAAAGAAGATAAGAACAAGAGGCTCACCACGGTGGTGCCGGCGACGAGATTGGTGGGGGCGATCGACGGCGGTGAAGACGGGGACGGGACGTGACGGACCGCTAAACCTGGACAAATCTCGGGGAAAATGGAGCTCGGAGGTCGAGTTTCGAGAGGAGAAAGATTAACTAGTGTGGCTCAGACATTTCATCGAACACCTCATGTGCATAGGAGGTGAGCTAGAGCACCCAAATGCCCTCCCCTCGCCGGCCAGAAAAAACAGAGCACTGTGGAGTGCTCTGCTGTGGCGATGGGGTATATATAGGCAGCTCATTTGTCCCGGTTCGTGGCTGAAACCGGGACTAAAGCCCAGCCATCTGTCCCGGTTCAAGCCAAGAACCGGGACCAATGGTTATGGGCCAGGAGCGAGGCACATTGGTCCCGGTTCGTGCCTAGAACCGGGACAAATGGGTCCCCACGAACCAGGACCAATGCCCACGAGGCCCCGGCCGGCCCCCTGGGCTAACGAACTGGGACGAATGCCCCAATGGGTCCCGGTTCGTTACTAAACCCGGACTAATGGGCTTTCCCTGCCCGAACCAAAGCCCTGTTTTCTACTAGTGTTAACATATGATTTTAACATTGGTTGGTACAGATATCATGTCGACGATACCTCAACGGCTTCGGAGCCTAAACATCCCAGAGCAAGCTTCTGAAAGTGTACAACCAGATGAAGAAAATTTACAAGGCCCTCCAGAGATTGATGATCTAGTACCCAAAAAGCCTCCTGAATCTACTAGGCAAATTAAAATAATTTGTCAGCTCAATTTTCTTTTTCAAACACATATCTAGTGTGATGTATATGGTCCACTTATATGCCATTGTGATACTCTTCCATGCAGGGCCAAATGGTGATGTGCGGCAGATTATAGGGGAATTCCGAGGTAAAAATTTGTCGGAATTACGTGGGGGGAAGATAATTGTGGAGACAGATGGAAGTGGAATTCCAAATGGAAGGTCTGCTGCCATTCTCGGTCATCATCTTACCCGGCTTGCAGAAAACTCAACATTTGCACCATTGCATATTTCGAGATGGGACAATGAATTGTTTCTACAGAAACATGGGCAGATGATCATAGATGTGGAGGTAAAATTTTCATAGCACCCTTCAAGACTGTTAATTTCACATTGCTGATTGTCAATTTTAATTTTTGAAGGAGAAATTTATCTACCCCAATGAGACTAGACAACTTACAAGAGACTGGATCCTATTGACTATTAACAAAAAATGGAGAGCTTATAAGTCTCGTTTGAAGAATAAATATTTCAAGCGTGACAAGAAGTCTTTGGCTGAAATTATAGCAGGTGTTCCCAAAGGTGTTAATGAACATCAATGGGATACTCTTGTCGGGTTTTGGTGCCAGGATAAACACATGGTTATGTGTTCTGTTCTCATACTTAATCTTGCGTACATAACTAGTTTGGTGACATTAATATTGACTAGATTTGTTGTTTTCCCGGAAATTATGCGAAAAGAATACCGAGTGTGCAAAGAAGCAGAAGAATCCACATATAACTGGGAGAAAAAGCCATGCTAGGCTTAGAAAAGAGATGGTGAAACTTTTTCTTTCTAAAGATGGATCAGAAAAGTTTTGTTAGCGAAGAAAAGTGAATATGTTCTAACAGAAACACTAACAAACATTCTAATTTACTTTGTTGAACAGGAAATCAAGAGCAATCGAAAGGTTAGCAAGATTGAACTATGGGATGAAGCTCATAAGCGGAAGAATGGTGAATACAAAAATGCAAAACAAATATTGTGATGGTATATTTCTACTTGTGATTAAAGTAAAGGCTTTAATTTAATACTCCCTCCATCCCGTAATATAAGAGCGTTTTTGACACTAGTGTAGTGTCAAAAACACTCTTATATTATGGGACGGAGGGAGTACTACTTTGTATAATGAGATGTTTGTATTTGTTTCAATAGGAGAAACTAGAAGAAAGAAAGAAAAATAACAATGGGAGCCTTTCATTCAGTGATTATAGAGAAAAATTTAAAAGTGTGCATGGGGAAGAGGCGAAAGAATTTAGAGGGTATTATGGTGTTAAATATTGGAGCGAAATAAAAGTTTCTCAGTGACTGACTTTTGTTCAGCATCCTGACAAAGAAGGAAATGTTCAATTTGCACTGCGGGCACTAGGAGATAATGTAGAAAACATGACAGATGAGGTTGCTATGATCCATTCATTCCTGAAGCGAAAATTCCCCCAAGAGGATTTGAGAAATGAATATGTAACCACGGTAAGTGATAAAGTTCGTATCTAAACCACATCTCTTTCCGCAAAGATAAATGTATGAGTATTAATATACTATTATCATGTTCTTGTTTTAGGTTGATCTCAATGAAAGAGTTGTTGGAAGTGAACTCCTAAATGAATCACATAACGAATTTGAAGAACATGCTCCATTGAGTGCTATGCAGGTGAGGTAATAGTTTCTTCACTAATAAATATTCTAGTTCATTCTCATGCTTACAAACAGTTGTTCATCACAAGTTGCAGGCACTACATCCTAGCAATTGTGTGAGAGCGAAAGAGTGTCACCCCGGTTTATCGTTAGCACATGAACAAGTGGTTGCTAAGGTGTGTGTCTGTTTGCAGAAATTTCTGCTTTGTTATTAAAAAATGCTTATGTTTTGTATAAGTTTACTTAGAACTAAACTGAACCTCAATTGTAGAAAGCACACACTGAAAACTTTGATAGGGCAATTCAAGGAAGTGTAGAATCAACATTACCAGATAAGTATACCACTACCCAGGAGTTGGATTGAAATTTCTGCTTTGTTATTAAAAAATGCTTATGTTTCTGCAAGAACTAAAGAGGATTACATTGGTTTATCTTTACCACACATGGTTGCTAAAGTATGTGCATAAATGTTTGCTTCATTATCAAGCAATGCCTATGGTTATGTATGTTTATGTCATACTGAACTGAATCTCAACTGTAGAAAGCACGCATTGAATAGTTTGATAAGGCCAATCAAGGCCATGCAGAATCAACCAAAGAGGGTTACACCAATCAAGGAAGTGCAGAATCAACTTTGCCAGATAAGCAGATCACTACCCAGGCATTGCATCCTAGCTTTTCTTTGAGAACCAAAGAGGATAACACTAGTTCATCTTTACCACACATGGTGCGTGTGTGTGCATAAATTTCAGCTTTATCGTCAAACAATGTCTATGTTTTCTGTATGTTTACTTACAACCGAACTGAACCTCAATTGTAGAAAGCGCACATTGAAAAAATTGATAGGGTCAAACAAGGCTGCGCAGCATCAACTTTACCGGACAAGACTAACCAGGAATTGCATCCTAGCAATTGCGCAAGAACCAAAGAGGGTTGCACCAGTTTATCTTCACCACATGAAGACACGGTTGCTAAGGTGCGTGCACATGCGCGCCTAGTTTTTTGTGTGTTATCAAACAATGTCTATGTTTTCTATAAGTTTACTTACAATTGATCTGAACCTCAACTGTAGAAAGCACATGAAGGTCCTGAATCAAAGAATGCTCATGCTGAAAATAGCAATGCGACCAAGCAAGGTGGTCCTGAACCAAGTGTACAGCTTCATCGCGTCACTAAGCAGGTATATATATCTGAATGAGAATGGTTAGAATAGTTAGTTGGTCTAATTGCATGTGCAATCAGCCCTTTCTGTGTATAGTGAAATCTTCCATGTTTTGCGATAATTCTTGAAAAAAAATAGGATAATATGAAAGTCTTCTTGGTTTCGTTGAACCCGAGAAGCAAAAATAAATTTGTGGCCGAAGGAACTTTAGTGAGTAGAGATAAAACATACGTGGTCCGTGGAAACATGCTTGGAGACCAATATGTAGCAGTTTCTATTTGCGCTGTTTCAAGACTTGGAGATGAGATACTCGTTAGACTATCTGGAAAATTGCAAACGGTAAGGGATGCTATTGGTCATGTTGTTGCATGGCCTCTATCACATGTAAGTACACTTCCATGCAATCATCGTATGCTCCAATGTACGTACTTAAGGGCTTTTTATTTATGAAGGATCTTTGTGCTTTCCAGGTCAAAAAACCAAAATCAACCACTCCTACACAACCTCGAAACAAGCCACCAAACACTGGTATTGTACATCATCAAAGTACATTTCTTCTCACACTAGCCTTAAAGCTTATATGTTCTAAAACTTCTCTGTTATCTTTCTTTTTCAGAGTAGCTCAAGATTTCGAAAAGGACTACATTGTGGGAGCCAGAAGCAACTATAGAAGAATTAGTCTTTAACTGGACAAATATTGTGTATTATACATAGATTTCAGCTTTATAGGAAAACTTAGTTCTAGTTTGTATGATCTCTTCTTTATTATTTGCATTTTTCATATGAATATCTGATCTGATTCAGTTGTGAATCTAAGGTGGTTGTTCCTACTAATTGAAATTGTGTGAATGGGATGGTTGTGAATACAATTGGTGATGTGTGTGAATCCCTTCATATAATGATATTTGTTGCTTATGAATGTGATTGGTGATATGGGTGGATGCTTTTATATAACAATACTTGTTGATCATTTTGCACAACCATGTGGCATGATAAAGTTACTGGATTTGAAATGGCGAAGTACAAATTTGGAATAAATCAAATATTGTTGAAAGCAAAATATTATGTGGTTACAAAGAAGCTTTTGTATATCTAGAGACGAATATAACGTCTGTACAAAGCGTGTATAGGAATTGGGCTACGGCCTATGGTGAATGAAACGGCCCTGTTAGTAGAGACGTAATACGAGAGCATCTAACAGAACGACTCTACATATCAAGATACGCTTTTGAACGTCCTAATATAGCGTGTCATATCTAGAGACGCCTTTGGACGTCCAGATATAGCGTCTCATGCCATGTATAGACGCGCAGCCAGCGTGTCTATATTTTTTGAGACGGTCCGTGAGGAGACGCTCCAAAAACGCTTTACTAAGTTGACTCTATGGTTGCCTAGAGATGGAATAACACGTCTCTACCTATGAAATATGACGTCTCTACAGGCATGTTTTCTTGTAGTGAATCTGCCTGCGTTGGTATTTTAACAGGTCTAGCTTGTATGTTCAGGCCCACTTGTGGCGCCGGCCCATTTAGGCAGCGATACGCGCAGCCGGCTGCGTCCTAAACTACCAATCTCTCCCCGCCGCCACGAACAACCAGTCCACGCCGCCGCCCCGGAAGGTGGACAGCTAACGATGGACTCGCCGGCGATCCCTGACGAGCTCCTGGTGGAAATATTCCTCCGCATTCCCGCCCCTGCCGGCCTCCTCCGCGCCTCCGCCGCCTGCGTATCCTTTCGCTGCCTCATCACCGACCGCTCCTTTCTTGGGCGCTACCGCAGCCTCCACGCCCCGCCCTTCCTTGGCTTCCTCGATTACGACCGAATCTTCCACCCAGCCTAGCCGCCTCACCCCTCCGCGTCAGCGGCCAGCGCCGTCGCCCTCGCCGCCGACTTCTCCTTCGCCTTCCTCCCCGGCCTCGCCTGCGACTATCGGGTCCAGGACGTCTGCGGTGGCCGCGTCCTCCTCAGCAGACGCCCCTTCGACGATCGTTCTTTGGTGGTGTGCGACCCCTTGCACCGGCGGTACCTCATGCTTCCTCCAATCTCTGACGCCTTAGCGGATTCGGTGGAGAACAGGCTCGAGCTATGGCCAGAGAGATGGCGCAACACCTTCCTCGTCCCTCCTGGCAGCGACAATGACGAGGCTGCGGCTGCGGAAGGGATGTCGTTTAGAGTCATCTGGATGGCGCAGTGCGGATATAAGAAGATGTTTACCTTTGTCTTCTCTTCCGACACTGGACAGTGGCGAGTTGTTCCATCTCAGAGTTGGAATGATTTGCCTCTTGGCTCCTTAGGGCCAACCGGGATAAGTACCTTTAACCATCGTCAGTATGCCCATGGCCGCTTTTACTGGATAATGAAGTTGGAGGACGGAATGAAAATGTTGGTGCTCGACACCGCGAGGTTGGAATTCTCCATTCTTGAACCGCCACCCGAAGCCAAAGGTACACACATTCCTAATATGACCATGGTGGAGACAGGGGAAGGCATGACTGGGTTATTTATGCTTGCATGTGGCACATCTAAGCTTCGTTATAGCATTAGGCGATACAATAGTGGAAGTTCCAGTCAGTGGCAGAACGAGAAGACAATCTCCCTGGTTTCTAGGTACTCGTTAATAAGTTCATTGGAGAGCAGCTTGTTCCTGTACGACGATGGAAGCTCATCGCTCCATCCGGGGTTTTTCACGCTTGACATCGAAACATTCCAGCTTGAGAAGGTGTGCACTCTTGACATCTCCGACCCACACCCATATAGCAACTTCCCACCATCGTTGTCGTCACCGACAATATAAAGTGGTAAACTTCCGGACACGTCCTAGCTACTCTATCTTTTTATTATTGTCACATGGCCTGCCTGATGCTTTATAGTTCATCATTATGATTGGTGACTCTTTTTTTACCCAGTTTGATAGTTGCTACATTCTCTATGCTCTTGGCAAAGCAAACCGAGCTGAGGAAAATAGCGGAGACTTATTTATTTGTTTCTTCCAATTTCCTAATGCAGTTTTAAGGCCACCAGAGAACTAAATGGAAGGACCCTACACACTATGAGTACCATTCTGGAGACCTCGTGGAACTGTGGAAAAGCAAGGTTTCAACTATTTTTGGGAACTGCTTGTTATGGTCAGTTTAATGGAAAAAATAATACTAGTTTAAAACAGGACATTGCTACCACTTCACCATTGGTTTTTGCACCTTGAAACATATCTATTCCAATCAATTTGGACTTCTCCACGTTCTCTTGATGGATATAGGGAGGCAGGAATTTCTTGTTTGGTAATAGCTGGTGAGACCCATAAATTTATCTCATGATGTTGATTTCTAATAAATATCAGGATGCACCAGCTTGGTATGGTTGCAAATAATATCATGAGTCATTGCTATCTACCACTATGGCCCCGTTTGCAAACCATGTAGATTTTCCTCGTGTGATCAGATTACCATTGCATATTGTTGTACACAACAATACTGATGGTTACAAGGGAAAACATTTCTAGAATAGGGCTAGAATAAAAGCATGTAACCATATGAATTAGAATAGGGCTAGCAACTATCTGCTCGCATAGCAGTTCATCAAATTTGATAATCAAAGAATAAAATTTATAGAATCATGACACAGTTAGGGAATTGTTGACCTCTAGTCGAAGAATAAATAGAAAATTCAGAGCAATGCAGTCTTGCACCTGACCTCTGGTCATTTCAGCTATCAGAGACGACATGACTCAACCGCGACGCAGCAGATCCTATCTCGGCCATCCCACAATTCCTATCATCTACTTACCGTTGCGAGAATTTTTAAGCTGCAGCGAGGCGCATTGCCTGCAGGTGGTTGGCAATCACAAATCAGTCACACGCTCCTTATTATTGCAGGTGCAGTCGCGTATGGCAATCAGTCACACGTCGTTGGCAATGATGCCACATACGGAAGTTTCAGAATGATATGCAAGCAGGGTCCATGCTGTTAGGACTTAGGACACATCAGCATCGTCTTGTTCAATGCAACTTCTTGTGTTAGGCAAGAGTCAAAGTCGTTGCAATTTGCACTCCAATTGCCATCCATCACCCGCACAGGAAAAATTCAGGACAAACTTGATGGAATTAACTGCATGTTTAATTCACTAATTATGTTCATGGTCTAGAGTATATTTTTTTAGTATCACGTCGGACGAAAAAACTGGAATAAGTCCGTCCCAACTTCTTTTCTTTTTTGTGAAGGAATGCCATCATGGTGGTTTTTATTGCTTATGCATCATCCGTGAGTGCGTTAGGCAGGAAAACTGGTGGTTCGGCATTCCGAACAATAGTTTGTGTGTCCACCAATTGGCTAGCAAGAAAATGATCAACTACATTAGCCTCTCTAGGACATTGGGTGAAAGAAATTTGATCAAAGCTATGACTCGAAAAGCTACACTCGTAGACAACATTAGCCGAACCGATAAAGTTACCACCTTTTTGCATCACTTCGACCACATGCATACAATTGGATGGAACCACCAGTTTATTGCATCCCACTTGGCCAGTCAAGATTGAGTCAGTTAGGAGAGCATGTCTTCAGCCCCTGAAGCATCAGCAACGAACGGAATCAGGGAGCTGCTCGCAGCAACCAAGAACACTCGATCATCTCATGGCGCATCTACCTCCCTGCCTGAGTCCTCATGCAAGGAGGCCTCGACATTCCGCTATAAGAAATCCTCTTGCGACTTGTTCCGACCATGACGAACTACCGTCATAGAGCCTTTGCTTCTTGATCTTGCATAGTTTTTTATCAACGCTGAGATAGACTGAGAAGATCTGATGGGCTGCTGAAGTTTATCTTCACGTACAGCTTGGCATGGTTCCCACCACGTATACCATATGGTCATGGCAATCAACTCATTTCGAAGCACCTCGTTCATCAGTGGAGCTTTTGCATTCATGTATAAAAGCAACCCGCCAAAATTGACTGCCCTTCTCTGTTGATAGCACATTCACACTCGATAACTTGAAGCATCCCGAGCCGAGATGTTTCAAAATTTCCTTCATGCAAGGGCACTCGAATAGTGCATGACGAATGCTCTGGCAATCATTTTGGCACAAAGGACAATGAGAGCTATGTTGCACGTGCCTATTAGCAAGTATACCTTTACAAGGAATTGCATCATATAAAGCCATCTAAGAGTTAATCTTTATCTTTGCCGGGATCCACATAGACGATATGGTGTTGGAGCTAGACCCCGCAGAGCCCTCGGTAGGGTATCCTAACTAGGCCACTTGACACAATGGCAATGGGGGCAAGGTTTACCCATGTTCAGGCTCTAACGGAGGAGACAATACCCTACTCCTGCTCTCATGTATTGTGTTGGGGTGTGTACCAAGTACATGTGAATACCAAGGGATTGTCGGTTGTCCTATTGACGAGCCCGACCATTCGCTAATATAGTATACCGGGGGTCCTAGGGTTACATATGCTAGTCGACTATGTTGGTGGAGGTAGAGTCCTCCACGACTCCAATATTGTGCATTGTACTCCAAGTCTTCTAGAGCCTTCATAGAATTCACCATGGGCCACCCAATATGGCCCAGTATAGAACCGACCAAAGGGTCCTCAACGCGGTTCAACAGCCTCGGAACCGACATGGTAAGGGATCCCTTGGTCGGGACAACGTCATATGATATTCCATATAGGACACAACTCACACTCTCCAAATTGATTGGTTCTCCATACTTTCTCTACATGTCGATTGTCCCATTCAGAATGATAATAGGACCTGACTGTGAATATACTATTCTTATTAAAGTGCTAAGAGACAAAGTCTTCCATCATACCCACTATTAATGTAATTTTTAGAGTTTGGTTTGAACAATTGGCCAGAAAATATCCCTAATGAGTTCTTATCCCATTTATTAATCCCAAAACTTCTGTAGGCACTATGTTACCCCGTCTAGTCGATATCATTCGATTTGGACTACTAGGGACCCAAGCGTCCTCCCAAATCTTAATCCTAGTGTCATCTCCAACACGCAAGATGTGACCTCTCTTGAATGTTTGAATACCACCCCAAATGCTCTGCTAAGTGTGTAAGAGCTTCATTTCTTTAATTTGCAATTCATGAGATCTCCATCTTTGAAGTATTTAGCTTTGAGTACCTTTTCACATTGGGAATCAGGTTCAGCCATCAAGCGCCAAACTTATATAGGTAACCATGCCAAAATGAAGGATTGCAAGTCCCTGGATTCTATACCACCTTTCCTCATTGTAGTACACATTTTCCGCCATGAAAACCAAAGCATATTCTTCTTCTGGCCTTCATATCCCCAGTAGTACTAGGACATTGCAGTCATTATCCCTTGACATACTTGTTTGAGAAGCTTAAAAGACATTATCCCCATCTACCCTCATAAGAATGAGCAGATCATCAGCAAACAACATGTGGGAGACCGTTAGTGCATCCTTGCAAACTTTAACACAAACCATATTCCCCGCTTCTTCCTCATACTGAATCAAGCGTCTATGTCATCAATGCATAAAAGGAAAAGATAGGGTTAAACGGGGTCCCTGTCGGAGTCCCTTTGAAGGTGTGAAAGAATCTGAAAAAATCACTATTTACACGAACCTGATACCTCAAAGTAGGCACACACACCATAATAATCTTTACACAATCTGTATTGAACGTAAGCTGAATAAGAATTCCTTCAAAAACCACCATTCGATGTTGTCATATGCGTTATGCATATCCAACTTTACCACGTAGGTGCCCACATTTCCATCCCTCTTCTTCTTTATTGCACTATAGCATTTCTATGCCATCAAGAAATTATTTGTTACCAACCTTCCCGTCCCAACCTCTGTGATTGTCAACGTAGGTTTGTAATAAACTAGTGTAACAAAACCAGGCTACTTTTTTTTCGAGACAACCACGCTACTAATTACTAAGTTACTAAGCTCCCAAGAATTTGAGCCTTGCAGTTGATCATGGCTGATGCGACCACCTAGCACCTGGTTTTCAGTCGGTAATTAGCTAGGTTGGGCCTACACTGCTTGTTGCCCTTGGATGACCCCCAAGTACATATCCCACCCTCCCATCATCTCAAGATGGGAATGGGTCGAAGTTCCCTATCGGACACTGGTTCGGCCCGAAAATTAAAGGCCGATGGGTCTTTTGGGTTGGCTTGGTATGAAAAGTGGACCAGGGGAGTCGGGCCCCATCGGCCCGAAGGGATGAGCGGGTCAACCCAAATTTTCCTGCCCAAGGTTGTAGTATGTCGTTACGATAGCATACACCATTGCAAGTTTTGTTAGCATTGTGTTTATAGGAAATTTCTAAAGTATTGTTCCAAATTGCCTCTGTCGTAGAGTTACGCATATACTAACTTGTGATACTAAGCGTGTTGATGGTAGAAATAGAAATGAGGCTGCATATATGGCTTGTTTTTTGACATTATAACTTGCTAAAATTCTCTTCAATAAATGATGTTATTTTAAGAGATGTTACTCTGCTACTACTGGCTATTTTGTATAAATCTGGTATTAGAATAGGTCGGACCTTGTTACTCAACGAGGCATGAGGCCAATCATCACTGGACCATTGGGTCCGTACCGTGTCCCTGAAGAAAGCAGAGGGGCCAGCAGGCAGCGGGTCTGAGCCAGACCGGATCGGCCCATGTCCCTGAAGAAAGCAGATGTCACCCCATCTCTCTTCTCCCCTTCACCTTCTGAGTGGCACCACGCTAGGGTTTACGGCCCTGCTAGCCTAGCTCCGGCTGGCCCTGCCGCCTCCTTCTCCGATGCCCCTTCGTTCCCCGTTCTCCTAGGTATGGGTGGCGGGCTATCGTCTGCTGAAACAAGCTTGAGCTGGGGACGAAGGCGGTGGAGTGCAGGCTGAGTGCGGCCAGCGGTGGAACTTGGAGATGGGCGCCCGTGCGGGGAGGAAGGAAGCCGTCGAGATCGCCATGAATCCGTACAACGGTATTGAGCTTGGAGGTAAAGCAAATTTTGTATAGAAATAGATGCGGGGAGTGGATCCCTTGGTATGAGTTATGTGTGTTGTTTGCATGACATTCCTATTTGGCTCCGATTCAAACTCATAAAGGTTGGGATCAATTTCTTTTATTCTTCGATGGAGATCTTTTAGGTGGCACTGTTGGAGATCTTTTCTTAAAGTGGTTGCTATTTTTTATAGTGGATTACTTTAACTTTGTGTAATTTTTTCTGCTGGGGCTCAATTTCTCTTCATTCTACTGCAGCATCCTGAACTACCCTGGCCGTGACTGCATCTTGCAAAATATGTGTGCTGTTTTTCCTTACATCTACACTTGTGTTGTTTCTAGTAATAAGTACGGAACAATCTTTATTTTATTTAACTTTTGTCTTTAGTCACTAATGTTTGCTCCTTCGATGCATTAGGATATAGTATTATCATTTCAGAAGACGATATTGTGGCAAACGGTGTGGGCTCTAGACACTTTCTTGCGATTCAGCAAGGAAATAAAAAAACTTTGAATCATGACCATATATGTAGTAAAATTATGTAGAGATTTATACCATCAACAGTTTGTGCTGACCATAAAACTTTATTATCTTCATCCCCTGCTTTTGCTTGGTCATATTTGGTTTTATCTGCATTGGAAATAGGCCAAAATGTAGGTAGTAGTGGTAATATTTGTTTTCTTATAATGCTTTGTATTTTAATGGATCATCTGAACTTTCCAACACGTCCGTGCTATCTACTCCTTTACTTTACTTCTATTTTTGTTTTCGACCACCAATTGTCTTTTGATGCATGAAAGTTGTAGCACTATTTAGGGATTTTGTGACTAGGCCTGCTAGGAAAAGGTGCCCCGCATTCGCAACCAGTATGTTTCCGGCGCGGTGAAGCGCGCGTTGCATGCAATCTAGTAACATTTGAGTTAGATTCAGAAGAGAGCAACTAGTTAACGAGTGCTTCTTCGGGAGTCTCGCAATGATTTTTTTTGCGAGAAAACTTACAATCTATTTATCTTCAATCATGCCAATACAACGAACACCAGAAATAATAAAAATTACATCCAGGTCCGTAGGCCACCTAGCGACGACTACAAGCAGTGAAGCGAGCCGAAGGCGCGCCGCCGTCATCGCCCCTCCCTCGTCGGAGTCGGGCAAAACTTGTTGTAGTAGATAGTCCGGAAGTCATCGTGCTAAGGCCCCATAGGACCCGCGCAGCAGAACAACAACCGCCGCCGATGAAGAATAGCGTAGATCGGAAGGATCCAACCTGAAGAAACACAAACGTAGACGAACTACGACCAGATCCGAGCAAATCCATCAATGATAGATCTGCGGGAGACACACCTCCACACGCCCAGCGATGATGCTAGACATGCCACCGGAACGGGGGCTAGGCGGGCAAGACCTTATTCCATCTTCAGGGAGCCGCCACCGTCTCGTCTTCCTGAGCAGGACACAAACCCTAACAAAACTTAAAGAAACATCTAAGAACAGAGCCCTCCCGCCGGCAAGGGCCGGGATCCACCGCGCCGCCATGGCCCTAAGACCACCGGAGACGAGGCGGACAGGCGGCGGCACCGACGGGAGGCAAAGGAATCCTAAGCTTTTCTTGGGGAGGAGCCTCGCAACGATTAGCGCCACTTGGCGCGCTCTCAGCCGCCGGCCATGTGTCACGCTCTGGGCGCTCCCTCCGGAATTTTTTTCGCACATGTTTTCCGCTTTTTATACGGTTTTTTCTGGATTTTTTTGACGTTTCGGTTTTCCACCGGTGTTCCTTAGCTTTTGGGTAAAAAACATTTTTTCCGCGAAAAAATATTTTTTTTCATGAGAGCCATGGTTTGGCTCTCGGAAACGAAAAAAACGTGTTTTTTTTTCTGCCGCGAGAGTCACGGTTTTGCTTCCGCGAGAGGCATGGTTGTGCTTTCGCTAGAGTCATGGCCGTGCATTTCGGAAACGGAAAAAAACACGTTTTCTGTTGTTTTTCTTTCACGAGAGACACGGTTTTGCTTTCATGAGAGGCACGGTCGTGATTTCGCGAGAGGCACGGGCGTGCCTATTTTGGAAAGGGAAAAACCCGTTCTCCCGGTTTGGTTTTTTCGCCCGACTTTTTTTATAAAAAAAGTTTACCTATCAACATGGGATCTAGTTTTGAAGATCTCGACGCAGGAAATTCAACGGTGAAAACAGTTCAAAATTTGGACGCACAGTTTAAAAAATAAAACACACATGCAGCACGCTACTTGTCCCAATTTGAAAAGGTAGGAGTGATCTTTGTAACGACTACTCCCCAACTAGTAATTTCGGATATAGAAGAGTCTAATCTAATTTCCGTATGGGCCAAGCCTGTTCAGGCCCATATATGATGCTGGCCCATTGCGGCAGCCGCACTACGAGTATATATATATAGAGGTAAATACACCGTTGGTGCTTGAACTTGTCACGGATGTTCACTTTAGTGCCTAAACTTGAAAAATACATTGAACTAGTTCCATAACTTGGCATGAGCGTGCAAATACAGTTCAAATCTCTTCAGCATACGCACACGATGCTGACAAGGCATTCCGGCGTGGCATGGGGCCCGCTGTCAGCTACTGAATGGCAGGGCGTGCGGCCTATTTTTTGGAAAACCCCTTAAAACTATTTTCTTAGAAATAGGACCTCACAGATAAAGGGCTGAAATAAAACTGAAAGCTAGACTGGCAGGGAATCGAACCAATGAACTACTGTTAGCTCGCGGCTAGCCAGTCGACCGCAGCACAGTTGTATAGTCAAAACTGGATTCATGACCATTATGTACACTAGGCGAAACAACATAAATTAAAGGAATTTAATAATCCAGCAAAAAATAGTGTCGGGTTTGTGATCCAAACATCCGACAAAATGTTATATATCAGCCTTGGATACCACTTCTACCAAAAAGGTCTCATGTTTCTAAAGTATAATTAATATTTATGACTATATAACAAACATGATTTCAAAAAGAATTTAAATTTTACATGTCATTTTAAAAATAATTCATGTGTTATTTTAAAACATATACATACAATTTAAATATTTACGAATTATAAAAATGTCTATTTTATTCAAATATTATTCATGTGAGGATCTGCAATCTGAGGGTGCACTAGGTTCGTTTTTTTTAAAACACACAAACTTCTATATATTATATAAACTTTTTAAAACAACACTTTTTTTTCTTAAAGTATGAACACTTTAATGTACTACATAAATATTTTATTTATAACATGGAAATGTTTAGAATTATATGGGAATCTATTTAAATATACAAAACTTTCTTAAATTATTTTAATATTTCATTAAAAATGTGAGCACTTTTAAAATTGTAAAATTAATTTAATTTAATATTTAATATTTTTATTTTTAAAATTATTTGTGGAGATATTTTATTAAATCATATGCATTTTTAATGTACTTTAATTTAATTATATATATATCATTTATAACACACAATTATAGTTTACATAGTTTTACAAAAACTGGAAAAAACTGAAATGTTGAAAATGATCCATTTTACCCACACGAGCGCATTGTGTTATATAAAGAGAAATTTATCCTTTGTAAAATTACATGTTCTTGGTTGGAGTGGTATTTGTGGCCGCTATATAGTATTAGGGTGCAGGTTCAAATAATTGACCCGGCACTATTTTTGATTGAATAAATTAATTTGTTTACGTTGTTCAACCTGCTGTATAAAAAGCGTGTGAATATATATATATATGACAACAAATTTCACCTTGTCTGCTGGTTAGCCACTCCCACATGAAGGTACAGGTAACAGGTTCGATCCCTCACCACAAGCGTGTGAATATATATTTGTTTCTCACTGAGGTCTTTTATGTAAGGAGAAAACAATTCCAGGGGTTTTTTCACATAAACCAGGACACTTGGGGTGCCTCGTCAGGGCCGTGGACGTATACATATAAGATGTGAACCGTATTTGCACGTCAATGCCAAGTTATGGAACCAGTTCAATGTATTTTTGAAGTTCAGGCACTAAAGTGCACATTCGTGGCAAGTTCAAGCACCAGTGGTGTAATTATCTTTCCGCCCCGAGCCGACCCAACGACCAGCGCCATGATGAATTCGCTTCGGATCCCCGACGAGATGATGGTGGAGATCTTCCTCCGCCTCGCCAACCCAGCCGATCTCGTCTGCGCCTCTGCGGCCTGCGTCTCCTTCCGCCGCCTCATCGTCGATGGCTCCTTCATCCCGCGGTACCGCAGGCTCCACGCACCGCCCCTCCTCGGCTTCCTCGCCCGACGGCCGCACCTTAGACACCCACGCTTCCACTCCGCTGCATGGCCTCACCCCTCCGCGCCTGCAGCCGCCGCCATAGCCCTCGCGGGCGACTTCTCCTTCTCCTTCCTTCCCGCCCCTGCCCGTGACTATGAGGTCCGAGACTCTCGCGGCGGCCGCGTCCTCCTGATCAGAGCTTCCTTGAATAATCATTCGCTGGTGGTGTGCGACCCTTTGTATCGGCGGTACCTCTTGCTTCCTCCGATCCCTAGGAACCTAGCCGCTTTTACGGAAAAATCACTTAAGAGAAAAGGGCCTCGTTTATTGGAGACCTTCCTCTTGCCTGCCGGTGACGATGAGGAGGAGGAGACGTCATTCAGAGTAATCTGGATGGCAATGTATGGAATTAAGCTGGTCACCTTTATCTTCTCTTCCAGAACCGGACAATGGCAAGCCGGGCCATCCACGCTCTGGAGCGGGATGCATGTCTTCTCCCGCCACCAATACGCATATGGTTGCTTCTTCTGGTTGACAAACTTGAAGGAAATGCTTCTGCTTGACACCCGTAGGATGGAGTTCTTCTGTGCCGCCGCCCCGCCCGGAACCAAAGGTTTTTCTGATACGGATATAGCCATCGTGGAGGAAGGGGAAGGCAAACTTGCGATGTTTGTGTGTGCATCTAATATTTCTTGCCTCAAGTATACCATTAGGATAAACGATGGGGATACTTTTAGCCAGTGGGAGTTGGAGAAGAAAATACCTCTGGATTCCTTTTTCTTTTTCATAGGTTCGAGGGGGAGGTGCGCATTCATATATAGGTACATAGGCTCAAGGCGTAATTTAGGCTGTTTCTCTGTGGACAGCAAGACATTCCAGCTTGATAGGGTGTGTTGCTCAGGGCCTGACATGACTAATACACAGACATATAGCAACTATCCACCATCATTGTTGTCGACACCGACGGTATCAAGTGGTAAACTTTCCGCCTCATCCTTGCTATCTCCTTATCATTGTTATGAAATAACTCGTGTGATGCTAGATAGTTCATTGTTTTGATTAGTAACTCTTGTTTACACATTGGTAATAGTTACATTTCGTGTGCTAGTGGCAAGGCTCATCAATAAACATAACTGTGCTTTTTTGTTTGTCTGTATCCATTTTCATGGCATCAGAGTCAAAAAAAATGACCACAATTGTAAAAGCAAACAAGGTCGCAAGACACAACACAATAATTAGTTCTGAGAGATGGTTTTATAGTCAAGCTTATGGAGGAGGAATTCAAATTTAAACCAGAACATTAAAGTTTGAGAGAACAAGGGGACAGGACTCAACCCGCAAAACTCATGAAGCTTCCTCCCAGCCTACCTGCAAAAACAATAAATGGATCCACCCAATGCTGATCCTATGGCGCCACTTTTCTGTTAATCTTAGATAACAAGTTGGACGTTAATGTTGAATATAGCAAGCTATCATCCATGATTACATTTTGCTCATCTACTGTTATACAGCAGTATTTTTGTTGTTAGAACAATTTTGCTAACTTGAACTATTTGAACCAGGGCCTGAGAGATCATGCACCAGCGGCTGCAGCTCCAGCTCCCGCAGCAGAGTAAGCACCTTCAGAATATTTCTTTACATAGTCTGTGTTTTGTTTCATTCATCTTATTATCTCCAAATTCGAATTCCTACAGGGCACCGAAGAAGGCCAAGAAGTGAATGTTTGACATGAAGCTTTAGCTCTCTGGTACTATGAAGGGTTAGCCCAATTTTGGAGAACTAGAAGTTCAGAACTGTTTCTGTGTGTCAGTGTGTCTCTCAGATACCATATATCATATCGTGTTTGTTCCGTCGGAGGTTGCAGAGATGTTTATGCAGAGTTCCTTAAACATTTGAGATTACGATATCAGCTTATGCCTGTGAAACTAGTTTCACAAATCCTGTGTGTGCCAATTTTCGTGCGCTGATGATAATCGTGGTAGCAGTATCTACTTTCTTTTTAAAGAAGGTAATTCTCCACTGAAGCAATGCCTGGGTGCGATCTTAGGCAGCAGATTTGGGATCGTCCCATCTGGAGTCATCTCAATTCCGTGGCAGCAGTAATTTTCTTTTTTGCGGGTGTGGCAGCAGTATTCATATAGGAAATCATCCCAATTTCGTTCTGAGTACCATCGTATGTACGTCCTGCTGCTCTTGCATCTTCATAGGTACGGTGTGACTTGGATTGTAGCTCTGCTTCCGTCTGGTCTAACCATGAGAATCAAATAATCAGTGCAGGTATATTGCTCGGATTAAAGCTCTTTTGAGGAGTACTTATGAGAAGCTTCCTCTAAGCCAACCAGCAAAAAGAAAGAATGGAACCACCCAATATGCTCATCCTGGAGATTATCTTATGTGCCTTGATCAGGCAATGATTGGTGTGTTTGCTTGCTGGATTAGGTAGCGAGAGTATTAACGATGTTTGTTTCTCAGTAGGTTAACTAAGACTGTATGTAACCAGTCCAAAAAGGGTTTCACCCCGCTTTAAAGCAGGTCTCCTCCTCCTATCCCTCTCACGACAGCGTGGCCCCCGCGGGATACCGGCCATGCACTTGGCGCCTCCCCTCCCCCTCCCCCTCCCCCTTCCCCTTCCCTCCCTCCCTGCCGCAGCCGCCGGCATCCGACGCCGGGCCAGGCCCGGCGCTGACGGCGGCGGCTGCTGGCCATTCCCCTCTCGGGTCGTGCCGACGCAGGGCGGTGCAGCGGCTGCAGGGTGCTCCTAGGCGGTGGCGGTACGGTGCGGAGGCGGGGTTCTCTGTCGTGGTCGCGGGCGATCTGCTGGGCGGGGGAGGGGGGCGGGTGACGCGGTGGCGTGATCCGGCGGCGCCCGCTCGGCCCAGATCTGGGCCCTTCAGGTCCCATCAAGGTCTGGGCGGGCCGGCGGCAGGGAGGGGTCGTCGGCGTGCTTCCGGGAGGCGGGGGAGCGGCGATGGGCGGGTGGATGCTAGCGGCGCTGGCGCCGCCCTCCTGCAGCATGGGCGGCGGGGCTTTGCGAGCCTGATTTGGGCCTAGCCGGGCCACGCCAGGGGTGGCCTGGTATGCCCTGCTGCCACGTCCGGACGGCGACCGCGACGGTGCCCGAGGCACGGGCCTCCCGCACGACGGCGGTGGAGGTAGTTCCCTCCAGCGCGACTCTAGTGCTGCTGCTCCCATCGCCTGGTGCATCTCTCTCCGGCCTCTTGGCCTCATGGTTGTGATCTCAATGAGGCGGCGTGGGTGGCGTCAAGACTGCGGTGGCGCATGTTGGTGGGTGGCGTCAAGACTGCGGTGGCGCATGTTGGTGGGTGGCGTGGTGGTTGGTTGGCTCTGGCCCAGTGGAGCTGTGGGGTCTAGAGTGCAGGAGAAATCCTTGCCGGTTCTTCCGGCTCTGATGAGGTGACACCTGCTGGTGCCGCCATTCCTTCCTAGAGGGTGCTGGAGGTATCCATCCCCCACTCCCTTCCGCGTGTCGGGGGAAATCCTAGGACACGTCCGGGCAGCAGCCTCGTCGGCGTCGCATTCCTTCTTGGAGGTGATGCTTGGTACGCAGCTATTCGGAGCCTTGGTCTGTGGTGGGTCGATTTCGGAAGGCGCAGCGGTGGCGGGTCATCCGTGCTTTGTCGAGCAGCCGTTGTTGGCATTTTTTTTCTTCTTCTTTGTTCTTTCTCTTTTCTTTTGGTCTTGTTGTGCTACTCGCCCCAGTATTGCTATGTGATCGGTGTTGGTTGCTTTGTAATAAAAAGTGGGAGAAACCCTTTTTCGCATGTAACTAGTCAATCTGACTGTGATCGTGATGTATGGCTACCAAATCTCTGTACTTGCTACAACTGCTGAGTTTTGGCTTGGAATTTGTCAGGTATGATGAATCTAAGAAGAAAGGCCCTTCAAGATGTCTAAATTACCCCAAATCCTTGACTCTCCTCACTCCCGTGAATTGAAACATAGTGCCTTGTGTGTGACACTGCAATGACGGTGGTGCTCTGGTCACCGGCCGGCTGATCGGTGATGCATCCTGAAGATGTTCACATGCAACGCTCTCTTGTTTCTTCTGATTTAGTTTGTGTGGTTTGGTTTCTTGTTGAAGAGAAGAAACAAACTTGTTGCTGAAAATTGACCTTTTTCTTTCACTTCGATTTCGTGGCGGTGGTTCATGGCTCATGGGTGGATATAAGTAGTCATCTATTGTATTATTGTAGAGCAACAGCCAACAGACATACCGTCACAGCCGCCTGCTGAATTAGCTGTTCAGACAGGACATCAACAGATGCTTAATTGCATAGATAGTATACTTACTCCCTCCATTCCAAAATATAGTGCGCCCACGCTTCCCGAGGTCGAACTTTGACCATAAATTTAACGAACGAGACCGACGGCGGCGGGTGAAAAAGATTACATAATTAAAAACTTCTTTCGAATACGAATTCACTGATATAATTTTTGCTCCCGCCGCAATCGGTCTTGGTAGTTAAATTTACGGTCAAAGTTGAAGCACGGAGATAGAGGAAGCACTACATTATGGAACGGAGGAAGTACATGCTTACACGTTGCTGAAGGAGACTTGTGCATACATCATCGATCACGTGCATTGCTGTTTTCAGTATGATCCTTATACATAATAAGAACATGTTTTGTTTGTAAAGATGATTATTAGCCAAACAAGAATAAATAACATTGTTCCTGTCCCATCTGACTGTTTTTGCGACTGACATCTCATAAGCTCTATAGAATCGTTTGGTTTTGTGACTTCACATTCATTGCATTAGTTTCATAAAAAATGTAATAATAAGAATCACATTTTTTTACATAGACACATGTTTTGGTATGGTATCCATTTTATTTCGGCCGCCGCTGCCGCCGGCACTGGCCGCGGTGGTGGCGGCGCCCGATGCCTAAAGGGCTAGGGTAGGAGAGGGAAGCGACGGATCTCCCATCAGGCGGCTGGGGCGCCTCGTGTGGGGTCTTCGCGCGGCTACCAGGGCGGCGTCCTGGCTGTGCGGCGGTAGCCGGCGAACCTAGGGCCGGCGAGGTCCTCCGGTGAGATTCTCCGCTATGCGATGGGCGGTGGCCGTGGATCTGGCGTCCCGGCCAGATCCGTCGTGGTTCGGCTATGGCCGGCCGGCGGCGCATGATGGGGCCGGGGTGGGGCGGCCGGAGGACCTCAACCGGCTTTCCGTCGGCACCATACGTCTTCATGGCGAGGTTCTGCTCGGTAGCCAGCCGCGAGATCGGGACGACGTGGCTTCCGGTGAAAATCGCGCTTGACTGTGGTCTTGGCGGACCATGGCGGCGTCTCGGACGTCGTTCCCTTCTTGAGGCATCGTCGTTGCAGGTCACGTCAAACCTGATCGGGAAGTTTCGGGGGAAACCCTAGATCTGGGTCTACCGGATCGGACGATGATGGCGCCTTCGGTGTCGTTCTCCCTCCTGGGGGCATCGTTTTGGAGCAAGTGCTTGTTGGAGGGGACAAGAGGAAGAGCGGTGATTTATCTTGCCCATTGATGACGGCGGATCTCGGCGGCGTGGCGTAGTGGAGACTCGGCGCCCGATGCGCGGAGATGGACTCGCACAGGAGGGTGACGCTGTCTGGCGTCGTGGTGGCGTCGCCGGCAGCTAGACCGGACAAGGTAGATGCAGCAGTACAGCTCTGAAGATGGATTGGTGGCAGGTGGCTGCGGCGGCCTCATACCCGGCAGGCGTCCTGGTTGAGGAGCACGCCGGACTGGTGGGTGCCCATACCCGGCAGGTGTCCTGGTTGGGACCTCAGGTCTTAGATGTTAGCTTTGGCTGCGAGGTCTGTTTGGTATTAGGCCCAGACTATCAGCGCCCCTTCATCAACTGGATAGGAGTAGCGACAGATGTTGTTTAGACGGTGGCTTTAGTCTTACTGTTGTATTACTTTGTAAGGTCTTGTGTTAATAATTATTAAAATGGCTGTATGCATCGTCCAGATGCAGAGGCCGGGGGTCTTCCTCCTTTTCTAAAAAATATCCATTTTATTTCCACACTGAATGGCAAATCATCCAATACCAATAAAATATTTGATTTACGTTACATATGTGTAACTTCTTAATAATAATGCAGTAGGACACTCTCATGCTGTTTCTTCTTAAAAAAATGAGTGTTTAATTTTCCTTTGCTTTGGATGCGTCGACTACTTTGTCCTGCGTTGATGACTACATTCGGTGTAAATGGCCACAACAACTGGTATGTGAACTTTTGTTGAAGGAATAATGTGTAGGCCACACGCTATGTACATTCACTGATATATAAATAACTAGTTTCGTGTGCAGCAAATTATATGTAGTTGCTAGAGGGATACTGACCAAGTGTAGAAGGGGAACCAAAATGATGAGGATGGATGTCACCGGCGGTGAGATGGTGCAACCTCCGTGGAATAAGATGCATTGGGAATTTTCTTCGGAGAAAAACAATGAGATCCAGTCCAAAGTCATATTCTAGAGCTACAATATGGAGGTAAGCCTGCTGCACCCATTCAAATTGGTGCAACTAGGTCGAGAGAGTGCCGGGCTCAAGATCTACTTTAGGTGGTGTACGACCTGAACGTGTCATGTGTTTGTGGTGTACTACGCACTCTTTCATGCCAGTGAACTATGCACATGGTTAACACTCTGCGATCTCTGCCAGTGGTTTCTCAATATCCTGTTGACGATTTTCAGTCTATACTCCTGTAATGACAACTTCTTCGTGTGTTTCCATAAATGTCGAGGCAGAATCATCACAAGTCCATCTCGCTTGTTTTATCTCAAAAAAGAAAACGAATATGATGCAGGAAATACATGTATGGTTACACGAGGGGATTGGCAAGAATAGACTTGTATGATGGTGGCGAGTACCTCCATTTGATTATTTGCAGACAGACCGTCCAAATATACAGATTGCTGCAAGATGTGCCTCCTTCTCTCCCCAAATGCTCTCTCTCGTAGTACTGATTCTTTATGATTTTGTGACGTTGGTTCAGTTTGTGTTGTTCTTTTTTTTTTTCAATCTCGTCAAACAGATTTAAGCGAGAGACACCTCGATTGATACATTTCCATGAAGACCCTCAAAACTGACGGAATTGCAGCAATAAGCGCTCCTTCTTGTTCCCCAAATTCTCAAGCTCCTTGCTCCCATGCTCACATTCCAAGCCAGAGGCAGCTTCCGTGACTTATTGCATCTGCCTTTGGGTGTATGACATGCGGGGCCAACACCTTTTGGTGTACGACATGTGGGACCAATAGGTGGCTGGCCCACATGTCTACACCCTGGACAGGTGCAGTTAAATCACTGAAGCTTAGTGCCTCCAAGCCATACAGAATAGGATGGCCAGCAGCGCAGCGGAAGAGCTGAAGAACCATGTAGAGTAGGCCGCCCTCGACCGAAGCACCAATCCCCACCTCATCCGCTTTAATGATTTGTTTGACACAATTACCAGTTTACCACACACATTGGGGCCGAGCTGGAAGCCCAGCTTCACACCGCTGAGGAGCAAGTTTAAGCTGCCCGGGATGATGCACAAAAGGTGATCGACTTGCTCCAAAAGGAGCATCAGGAGTGTCGTGCAGCCCAATACTAGGCGGTCGTCGCCCAGAACAACCTCAACGGGTGTACATAAGAGTACCAGTTGAAGGCTGAGAAGGATACCCTAGCCAAGGAGGCAAAGAAGCGGGCACTTGAGATCAAATTAAAGAGTCCAAGTTGCGACAGACCAATGCCGAGGAGGAGTTAAAGCAGGCGACCGAGATTGTATCCGGTAAGAGCAAAGCTAATAGCAAAGCGAGCTGCTGGCTCTATACCAGTACCACGTCATTTATAGCCTTTGTAATGGAAGGCTCATATAGTAGACTAGCTGTAAACATTGGCTGTATCATTGAATGATTGCATGTTGGGGGAGGCAAGGAAAGCCATGTGATTGGCGGGGGGAGCTAAATGCCTGCCGCAGCATTCAGATGGGCTGCATGCATCTTCTTTTTCTCGTTGGCTGAGCTATAGCCAGGAAACATAGGAAGCGCCCGCTTGGTTCTCTCTCTTCGCTTCTCTTCCTTCCAGCTATGATTTTGCTAACATGGAACACGTTGTAGCCTGCTGACTGGGATCTGTTATACTTGCTCTAAGCCATATCTCTTGCAGTGTATTTTTGGACGTCAAGCATATGCCGAGCTAACTCAAGTGTGGCGTACGTTAGCTGGCTTCGCCGATCAACCCAAAAGTGCCACCTAGGCGTGCCATTATTATAATGGCAACCCTGATCCTGCACACGAGCAAGACCGGGCCTTCTGGCTTGAATTTCAGGATACGACGCGGCGTGTCCTCCTGGGAGACACGCTCAAGCAGCTCGGGGAGCTGCACACTCTTGCCAGGTCGGCAATGGAGGGCGTCTCCCCCGTGCTTTGGCCCGACCAGGCGACCCCGGGGAACTTCTTCGAGCTCGCCCGCCATCTCCGAGAAGCTACTAGCCGCATTGGCGTGTGGATGTGCTGGGCCGCTCGGGAACACACTCGTCAAGCCTGGGCTATGCTCACTTCCGCGACCTCGATATCAAGTCCATTGCCAACGTCGGTCCCTAGGTGATGACGGCGAGTAGGTCAAGCTGGGCGGAAACTTTGCCCGGGTGATGTAGTATGCTCGAATGTTCGAGCAGGACTACCGCCTAGATCAATTTACATAGTAGATTAGGCTAGCAGTAGTATCCCCATGCAATGCCGAGGAGGAAAAACGCTGTAAAAGAACTTAAGTCCTAAGTGCTAGTGTGCTACTGGGTCATTTTGGATTCCGACAGACGAGGTCGGTCTTTAAAAGGTTTATTGCTACTCTTGTCATGCTCCTTTGTCGAGTACTTGTGCTAGCTAGCTGTTGTTTTCCATTTTCTCGGTTGCCTGCATCACCACCGGTTAATCCGCAACATAGTGCTCATACATGTACTCCATGTTCCAATCCATTGCTTCAAAGAAGGAACACAAAAATTTAGCACACGCATTTCACCGAACACTTGTAGGGCGTGTTGACCATCGTAGGGGCGGATGGTACCTGCGTGGCGGACGGACGATAGGTGTGTACTGGCGCTGTAGGCAAAGCGTTGAGGTGACTAGGTGGAGCGGCAGAGGTCGCGGAGCTTCAGGAAGGGCTTAGCAGGCAGCCGAGATGGTAGAGCCGCGGCGGTGGCGGTGTGGGATAAAGCGGATCCAGAGAAAGAGGGATCGGATGAGAACGTGGGGCCCGGGTGGGGTTTTGGATGGGTCGGTGATGTCGTAGTTCTAAGTGGTGGCGGTCTAGGCTCCCGCAAGCCCCCCCCCCCCCCCCCCCCCCCCAGTTTGCTGGGTTTGTGAAAAAACGGATAATGGGATTGGTCTGCAGACTATTGGGCGACGACGTTCGATGGCTAACTGCATTCGGACAACGCAGTTTGGACGTTTGCGGGCGATTTGAGGGTCTGCTTTGGAGATGCTCTAACCTTAATACTCCAATTGTCGATCTCCGACTTGCAAATTTAGTAATGAGTGCACAGGGAACTCGGCAAGCCCCATTTGGAAAAGTCCTATCTGCATTCACTATTTTTAGTAATGACGGCATTGTATAGATGTTTATATATTTCAATGTATATTTGATAAAAATTTACAAAGTTGAACTTGACACAAATCTAATACGTGGAGTAAAATGTACCGTAGGGAGTACAAACCAAGCAAACGCAAAATCGGTCCTTTAATTGGTACAAAAACAAGTACATAATGCCACACATTCCCATTATATTTTTTTCTAACATAATTATTAAGATAAGAAACTGCTAAAATAAAGGCAAACTATAACATGAGATGATATTTTATTCATGGACATAAACACATGCTGCGCCGCATGGCTCGGGGTTCTCGCAGCCTTGCGGGATCGTCCGCCTCGGGCATCCGCAGAACGGCGGAGACACCACCTGCTCGGCTATCTCGCAGCCTTGCGGGATTGTCAGCGTCGTGCATCCGCCGCACGGCCGAGGCATCACCGGTGGCGGAGGCATCGGGGCCCCAATTTCTGTGGGGGTGCAGGGCTGTTTTTCTTCTCCAGAATTGGCTCCGCTAGGTGGTCTCGATATTGGCCGTTTCGGCCTAACACTTGGTGGCGGTGCTGTTGTGTCTCCATTCTTTGGTATTCCCGCGGCTGAGGTCGAAGTCCGTGGCGTAAGCGTGAAACTTACGGGGATGTGCCTGGTGTAGACGGTGACGGAGACGGAAACGGCGGCGACGAGGGACAAGGCCGACGACGCTCGGATCTTCCCGCAGAACCTGCCGGCCTGGGTGCAGAAGCGTCTGCTGCGCCGGCGCCCGCCACCGCGAGGTGACCCGCAGGAGGTGATGTCGTCGACGGCCAGCAGCAGCGCCGCTGACGTCGAGGTGAGCGCCAGCAGGAGCTTGTCGATGAGCTCCACGACCTTGGCTGCCTTGTCCTTCCGCGCCACTTCCAGGCAGATCGCCACGCCCTGCAGCACCGCCGACAGCAGGTCGGCCAGCGCCGCATACCTGCATCAAGAATCGTACTTTAACTTGAGAAGTGAAACGACCATGCCTGGTCCATGGACAAGTATACTGACTTACTTGAAGGAGTTGTAGTTGCCGAAGGAGACGGTGGCGGTCGCCTCGCCGTTGCAGTCCTCGTGGACGCACTGGCTCTGCGTCGAGGCCGCCGTCGTGATCGCCGACGCCAGCGACAGCCCCACCGTCGCGATGCGGAACACGAGGCTCAACGCCTCCGATGCGCCTGGCTTGCCGGAGTTGCTCCCACCTCCCATGTATGAGTGATTGGAGGGCAACCAAGGATCAGTAGATCGAGGATGGATGTGCACCACCTCAAACCGAGTGCCGGACAGGGGGTCAAAGAATCCTAAACAGTAGACATGTCTCGACTATAATGTCATCGACCTCAATTATCTCAACAGCAAGCATATACTACATGCCAATGATACACTTCTATCGACTTTTTTTTGAACGGCACTTCTATCGACTTTAGTATGCTGTCGTAGTTGTCGGTTGGATTTATAGTTTGGTAGCAAACAAAAAGAAATCTTCTGAATACAGGGTAGTTGGACTTGCCAATAAAAATAATAATCTGTGGGACACAGGCACCTGTTAGCCCAACAATATGAAATTGATTAAGCACCAGTGTGAGTGTCATGGCTCATGAATCCAATGATTTTTAGGGTTTGTTTGGATAACACCCAGCGAGCCCAGCCAAAATAGGCACGCCAAAAATTTCACTGGTAGAAAAAAGCCCTTTAGTCCCGGTTCGCAACAGCCTTTAGTCCCGGCTGTGTAACCGGGACTAAATATGCGTGACTAAAGACCCCCCTTTAGTCGCGCCTCTTACGGACCGCGACTAAAGGCTTTAGTCCCGGTTCTTGTGGCTGACCGGGACTAAAGGCCCGTCCACGTGGACGCCCGTGGTCCGTCGGGGCGGAGGACCTTTAGTCCCGGTTCTCGTGGCCACCCGGGACTAAAGGGCTCCTCCGCAGGTTTAGGGTTTTAGCCCCCCTAAACCTGGTTTCTTTTTAGTTTGGAGTGTTTTATTTCTTTTATATTATATTTTGTGTTTTATTTTAATTTTGATAAAGTTTCAGTACACATATTCTACGCTACTATATACATGCATATGAAATTTCAAACAAGAAGAATTCAAGAGGAATATATAATATATATTCAATCTCGGGTGACCATATACAACTTCGAACAAGTTTCCATACACAATTAGGATGGATGACCATATACAACTTCGTACAAGTTTCAATCTCGGGTATGCATATAAATTTCTTCGTCCTCGGTATAGTGTTCTCCTTTAGGATTGATGACTTCCCTCATGAAAAATCCTGCTAATTCTTCTTGAATTGGTCGGAAGCGAGCTTCTGGACTAAGCCTCCTCCGCAAGTTATCCGTCGCGTTCCGCACGCTATCCGATGCCTTCCGCTCAGAGGTGTGTCTCCGGATGTTCTCACAAACATAGTATCCACATAGATTGGTCCCCGGTGGCTGCTTATCCACATTAACTAACCTTCTGAAATCTAGCTCATGTTTGAATTCACCGACAATTTCTTCTGAGAACCGTCTCCAAACCCTACAGGGCAAAGAAAATTAAATGAACAAGGGAGTTATTAGTTACTTGATATTAGGAAATGAACGAAAGAGACCGATCGATATAGAGCTCAAATGATTGAAAATAATTACTTTTGCAGCATTTTTCTCATGTCGGCCCAACGCTTTGGATCCGAATCCATAGAGTCCATGATTAGAACTCTGGAGGTGTGAAGTTCAATATTTAGCAGAATCCAGTGGAACCTGCGGACACGTTACATGCACAGTCATGCATAACTCATCGATTAGACATACCATGCATGGAGTAAACAAAAGAGAATGGGCACAAGAGAGAAACACTCACCCAAAATGGTAAGGAAATAGAATATGACTTTTGAGTTGATGCTTTCTAAGAAACTTGTACAAGTCTTTCTCCACGTCTTCGGGGTGATGTTGTAACACATGTCCATTAACGATATGTGGGTCAATGAACCCAACATCATGGATGTTTCTTATTTTGCATTCCCAAATCTTCAATCTGCATAATAGCGTACGCAACAATATAGTTAGGACAATATATATATAGTGCAGGCAATGAAGAACGAGATGAGGTAGAAATAAATCACTTACAGAACGTAGCAACTCAGCATAGATTTGTCGAGGTCGCGCAGATTGAACAGCTGGAACAATTCACTCATATGAACTTCTACAGAGTACCGTTTGGTGTGATGCTCATCTGTAACATCCGCATAAATATATTCTTTGTCGGCCCATGTTATGAATTGCTTGTACCAACGTAGCAGATTTCGCATTTGTGGTGGTAGACTCTTTTCCCGCGCAGGCTCGACGAGAGGCCCATTCCGCACATATTGTAATGCTATCTCACATACTGGCGCATCCTCAAGGCCTAAGAAGGCACGAAGAGTCAAACCCATCTCGGACGCTTGTTTCATGGCACTCGCTACAGTCAATCCAAGTGCTGCCGCAGCTGCTATGATCTCGGGGTCCTCTTCCGGACCGGCTTTCACTATGAGCGGGGGGATCGATTGTTTCTTCTGCATCCCGAGCTGGTCAACTTGTTTCCCGCTTTTTTTACTTTCTTCTTTCTCCTCCTTCAATATTTTTGCTTGCCTACGAAGTTCATGTCCATAGTCGTCAGGCATATTCAGCTCGGCTTGGGACGGTGTCGTCAAAAAATCCTTAGCCCACTTCTTTTGCTTCTCAGTGAATACTTGCTTGGGCTCAGGCTCTTTTTCCGCCTTCATATCCGCCTTCCATTTCTCATAATCAGCAGACGCGGCCAATTTGGTTTCAGCTTCACTAAGTTCCCCAGGCCTTGGGAGGAGAGGCTTCAGTGATGGCTCCGGTACCCTTGTGGTCTTAGGTACATAAGGGTCCGGGTTAATAGTCCAGGAGCGGGTTTCCTTGCTGTCCGCCTGCTTCTGCTTCTTCGCCGGAGGTGGATTGGGGGGCGTCGTACCCGCCGGAGGAGGATTGGGGGGCGTCGTACCCGCCGGAGGTTGTGGATCGGGGGACGGCGTCGAATGGCGTGAAGGAGGTGTAGGTGAACCACCACGACCACCACCACCGCCACCACCACCACCACCATCGGAGGGGGGTGGACTTGCTAGCCTTGGCGCCTCGCCTGGAAACACTATGTACTTCTTTTTCCATAGAATGAACTGGCGCTTGACATCTCCAAGTCTTCTCTCCCCTTCGGGTGTAGGTTTGTCAATCTCCAGGTCCTCAAACCCTTGGACTATGTCTTCCACCGTGACACGAGCATAGCCATATGCAATGGGGTTGTTGTGGTGGAGTGCTCCAGGTGTACAGGGTAAAGCACTGCCGCTAGCTACCTTCGTGGAAACGTTCCCCACGGGATAATGCAGATCACATTCTTTCATCTCCTTTACATCATCCACGGGGTAGTGAGGCTCCGGTGCACGAATCTCGATCATCGGTGCACTAGCAGCAGGCGGGGCATCCGTGGAAGCCACGCTGCTTCTCCGCTGCTGGCTTCCGCGATCCGCTTCATGATCTTCATGCGGCCCTACAGCCGATTTTTCTTTCACTAGTTCATGCACGGTCTGCTTCAACTCATGGAGTTCCGATGCAAACTTCGTCATAAGATCTGCATCCCGGTCCGTCTTTCTCTTACGGCTTCTGTAACAGTACGGGTCATTGTCCTGGGAAAACCCTACTTTCCACGGAACTTTGCCTTTGCCTCGTACACGTCCTCCGTGTTCATCATTCCCGAGGGCTGTTGTCAGTGCGTCTTTCTCTCTGTTGAACTTGATCAAGCCCTCTTGAGCTTGGGTCATTGCGTCAATAAGGGCTTGGGTGGGAGCAAACTGTCTCTGCCGGTGAACACACACCCCTGTCTCCGGGTCTAGCGATCCCCCATGCCCGTACCACCAGCTTTTGGCCCTTGGGTCCCATCCCTCTGTACCTAGAGGGATTCCTCGCACCCTCAGGTCCTCCTCCATCTTCTGCCACCTAGGCTCCGAAAGGCGGTATCCTCCTGGCCCCATAATATGATGGAACTTTTTCTTACTCGCATTATCCTTATTTTTTTCGATATTTCCTTGAAATGCTCCGATTGCTTTTGCCTCACAAATTCTGGCCAATCATCTTTCAGTTTCTCATGTTGTCCATTGAAATCCGGAGTCTTGCCCTTGTTGACATAGTCACGGGTTAAATTTTTCTTGAAGTTCCGGAATGCTTCGCCCATCTTCTGAAGAGCGAACTCTTTAACTAGCCTCCTCCTCTGACGTCCACCCGGAACCTCGTTACCGAATTCATCGACTTTGTTGTATTCCGGAGGTAGAATGAAATGTTCCATAAGCTTTCTCCAGCAATCCTTTTTCGTTCTCTTGTCGACAAAACTGAAACCAAGACGTGCCTTCTTTGGCTCCTTCCATTCCTGGACGGTGATCGGGACGTTGTCTCTAACAACGACTCCGCATTGGTTGATAAACTTTGAGGTGTGCTGTAGGGGCTTGCCGGTTTCACTGACAAACTCAATGGCATATGTTTCTCCTGTTTTCATCGCCTTGGATTTGCCACGCTTTGTCGTACTCGATCCGGAGGGCTAAAAAAGAAAGAGAGTCGCGCGCGTTAATACATATGTATTCACATTTCAGTAAGTTTGTATCACGAGAGGCTCAATGTATATATATACCTCGCCGGAGGTGGTTGCTACTTGCAATTCGAGATCGTCGGTTGTTGACGGTTGACCTCCGTCGACAATGTCCGTTCCTTCACCTTCTTGATCATCGACAATCTCTGTTCCACCGTCAAGGTTCAGAAAAGAAGAGACTACATCCTCTTGTTGCTCATATTCTGAGCCCGGCACATAAGGAATCTCGTTGTTGATGATGTCCATTAAATAACGTTCAGCCTCCGGATCCCTAAGCGGCTCGGTTCTATCGTCCGCCATATGTCACTCCTGCATGTAGTAAAAATTCTTTAAGTATAAAGGAATTAAAAAATAATATTAAGGGGACATAGAGGAGGAGGAATTAAAAAATAAGATTCTTTAAGTAAAAATTCTTTTTTTCTTCTTCTTCTTCTTCCTTTCTTCTTCCTCTTTCTTCTTTCTTTCTTCTTCTTCCTTTCTTCTTCCTCTTTCTTCTTCTTCCTTTCTTCTTCTTCCTTTTTCCTTTCTTCTTCTTTCTTTCTTCTTCTTCCTTTCTTCTTCTTCCTTTCTTCTTTCTTTCTTCTTCTTCCTTTTTCTTTTTTCTTTCTTTCTTCTTCTTCCTTTCTTCTTCTTTTTTTCTTCTTCCTTTTTCTTTCTTCTTTCTTTTGGTTTTCATTTTTTTCTTCTTCTTTCTTTCTTCTTCTTCCTTTCTTCTTTCTTTCTTCTTCTTCCTTTTTCTTTTTTCTTTTTTCTTCTTCTTCCTTTCTTCTTCCTTTCTTCTTCTTTTTTTCTTCTTCCTTTTTCTTTCTTCTTTCTTTTGGTTTTCATTTGGTTTTCATTTTTTTCTTCTTCCTTTTTCTTTCTTGTTTTTTCTTCTTCCTTTTTCTTTCTTCTTTCTTCTTTTCTTCTTCCTTTTTCTTCTTTCTTTTTTTCTTCTTCCTTTGTTTTTCTTCTTCCTTTTTCTTTCTTGTTTTTTCTTCTTCCTTTTTCTTTCTTCTTTCTTTCTTCTTTCTTTTTTTCTTCTTCCTTTTTTTCTTCTTCCTTTTTCTTCTTTCTTTCTTCTTTCTTTTTTTCTTCTTCCTTTTTTTTCTTCTTTCTTTTTTTCTTCTTCCTTTGTTTTTCTTCTTCCTTTGTTTTTCTTCTTCCTTTTTTTTCTTCCTCCTTTGTTTTTCTTCTTTCTTTTTTTCTTCTTCCTTTTTTTTTCTTCTTTCTTTTTTTCTTCTTCCTTTGTTTTTTCCTTCTGTTTGTTTTTCTTGTGTTTTCTTTTGTTTTCTATTTTCTTTCTTTTTCCTTTTTCTTTTTTCTTGTGTTTTCCTTTTTTTTGTTTTTTTCTTCTGTTTGTTTTCTTTTGTTTTTTTCTTCTTCCTTTGTTTATCTTCTGTTTTTTGTTTTCTTTTGTTTTTTTTCTTCTGTTTGTTTTTCTTGTGTTTTTTTTTTCTTCTTCCTTTGTTTTTCTTCTGTTGTTTTCTTCCTTTTTCTTTAGTTTTCTTTTTTTCTTCCTTTTTCCTTTTTTCTTCCTTTTTCTTGTTTTTCTTCTGTTTTTCTTTTGTTTTCTTCTTCCTTCTTCCTTCTTTCTTCTTCTTCCTTTTTCCTTTTTCTTTCTTCTTCTTCTTCCTTTTTCTTCTTCCTTCTTCTTCTTCTGCTGGCGCGCGGAGGACGGCAGGCAGGGCCAGCGGGCGGCGGGCGGCAGGGCGGCGGCCGGCGGGCAAGGGCAGGGCACGGGCGGCGGGCAAGGGCAGGGCACGGGCGGAGGCGGCGCTCACTGGGGACGGAAGCGGCGGCGCGCAGGGCTTCGGCGTCGGCGTCGGCGTCGCGGCAGGGCTTCGGCGTCGGCGTTGGCGTCGGGGCAGGGCTTCGGCGTCGATCGGCGTCGGGGCAGCGCTTTGGCGTCGAGAGAGAGGAGAATGGGAAATGGCGAAACTGCTAAGTGCAGTATTTATCTAAAGGTACCCTTTAGTCGCGGCTGGCCACACCAACCGCGACTAAAGGATACCCTTCAGTCGCGGTCCGCCTCCCCAACCGGGACTAAAGGGTTTTGGCGCCGCTTTCGTTCCCGCGCAGAAAGACCCTTTAGTCGCGGTTGGGGACAACAACCGCGACTAAAGGGTACCCTTTAGTCGCGGTCCGCCTCCCCAACCGGGACTAAAGGTCTGTGCTGGAACTGGCGCGGTGCGGTGGGATGTTTAGTCCCACCTCGCTAGCCGAGAGGCTTCGACAGTGGTTTATAAGCGCGGCTGCGCTCACCACTTCGAGCTCCTCTCAAATGCAGGCTTACGGGCCTATTCTGTCACTATGTGCCTGTGGGCCTACTGGGCCTTCTGCGGGCCTGAATCCTGGCCCATTAATGGGTTTCTAGTCGTATTCAGGCCGTGGTGGCCTAGTAGGTGGCATATTTTTTATTTTTTGCCTGTTTTTTGTTTTCTTTTTTGCTTTATTTATTTTGTTTCTAATTACTTATTTATTTTACTTTATGATAATTATTTTTGCTATTAAAGTTTCTAATTACTTATTTATTTATGTTATTAAAATTTATTTTATTTTGTTTGTACTTATATATTTTTATTAAAGTTTATATTATTTTGTTTTTCTTCTGTTTATTTTATTCTTGTTTTTCTTCTGTGTTTTTCTTCCTTTTTTCTTCTGTTTGTTTCTTCCTTTTTCTTGTTTTTCTTCTTTTTTTTCTTCCTTTTTTCCTTTTTCCTTTTTTCTTCTGTTTTTTCTTCTGTTTTTTTCTTCTGTTTTTTTCTTATGTTTTTCTTCTGTTTGTTTTTTTCTTCTGTTTTTCGTTTTTTCTTCTGTTTTTTTCTTCTGTTTTTTTCTTCCTTTTTCCTTCTTTCTTCTTCTTCCCTTTTCCTTTTAAAATCAGAAAAATAAAACTAATTCATTTTAAAATCTTAAAAATACAATGATATATCAAAAAAATCAGAAAAATAAAACTAATTCATTTTAAAATCCCTTGAAGGTTTGACAAAAGGTTTGATACATCATTCAGTTCATCGACCAAATACAAAGTTTGGTACAATAAATTATGACACATCAATTCTTCCCTTGTGTCCCTGCTTGCTTACGATTGTGCCGTATCCATGGAGCATCCTCATCATTTAACTTAATGCTTGGGTCAGTGTTCACTTTGAAGGGCGGAATTTCACCAAACATATTATAATCTTCTGACATGTCTGTCTTGTCCTCCACTCCCACGATGTTTCTTTTCCCTGAAAGAACAATGTGGCGCTTTGAATCATCGCATGATGTACTGATCGTTTTCTTATCTTTCCGTTTCCTCGGTTTGCTACTCATGTCCTTCAAATAAAAAACCTGAGCGACATCTTTGGCAAGGACGAATGGTTCGTCAAGGTAACCAAGATTGTTGAAATCCACCATTGTCATTCCGTATTGCTCGTCCACCTTTACCCCACCTCCTGTTAGCTTGAACCATTTGCACCGGAACAAAGGGACCTTAAAGGAGGGTCCATAGTCAAGTTCCCATATCTCCTCTATGTAACCATAATATGTGACCTTTTGCCCATTCTCGGTTGCTGCATCAAAGCGGACACCACTGTTTTGGTTGGTGCTCTTTTTATCTTGGGCGATGGTGTAAAATGTATTCCCATTTATCTCGTACCCTTGGAAAGTCGTTATAGTCGAAGATGGTTTCTTGGCCAACATGTACAGCTGATCTCCAACATCATTGTCATTCATTAAATGTTTTCGCAACCAACTGCCGAAAGTCTCCATGTGGGCCTTTCTAATCCAGGATTCAGGCTTCCCCGGGTTGTCCGAGCGTAAAATATTCTTGTGTTGCTCGAAGTACGGAGCCACCAAGCTGGAATTTTGCAGAACTGTGTGGTGTGCTTCAGTCATAGAATGACCGTCCATACATATCGTGGATTCCCTTCCGATCTTGCCTTTTCCACTTAGTCTCCCCTCATGCCACGATTGAGGAATACCAATCGGCTTAAGGTCAGGAACATAGTCAATACAGAACTCAATTACCTCCTCATTTCCATAGCCCTTGACGATGCTTCCTTCTGGCCTAGCACGGTTACGAACATATTTCTTTAATACTCCCATGAACCTCTCAAAGGGGAACATATTGTGTAGAAATACAGGACCGAGAATGGAAATCTCTTCGACTAGGTGGACCAGGAGGTGCGTCATAATATCGAAGAAGGATGGTGGGAACACCAACTCGAAACTGACAAGGCATTGGACCACATCGTTCTGTAACCGTGGTAGATCTTCTGGATTGATTACCTTCTGAGAGATTGCATTAAGGAATGCACATAGCTTCACAATGGCTACTCGAACATTTTCCGGTAGGAGCCCCCTCAAAGCAATCGGAAGCAATTGCGTCATAATCACGTGGCAGTCGTGAGACTTCAGGTTTTGGAACTTTTTCTCCGCCATGTTTATTATTCCCTTTATATTCGACGAGAAGCCAGACGGGACCTTCATACTGCTCAGGCATTCAAAAAAAATGAACTTCTCTTCTTTGGTAAGAGTGTAGCTGGCACGACCTTGAAACCATTCCGGATGCCGGTCATCTGGGTCTTTCAAAAGTTGCTGGTCCTGCCGTGCTTCCTTTGTATCATTTGTCTTCCCATACACGCCCAAGAAGCTTAGCAGGTTCACGCAAATATTCTTCGTAACATGCATCACGTCGATTGCAGAGCGGACATCTAGGACTTTCCAATATTCTAGCTCCCAAAATATAGATTTCTTCTTCCACATGGGTGCGTGCCCGTCAACTCCCCGCGGAACTGATTGTCCGCCAGGACCCTTTCCAAAGATGACTTTCAAATCCTTGACCATATCAAATATCTCAGCACCAGTACGTTCCGCAGGCTTCGGCCGGTGATCTGCCTTGCCGTTGAAATGCTTGCCTTTCTTTCTTACGTTATGATTTCGGGGAAGAAATCGACGATGACCCAGGTACACGTTCTTCTTACAATTAACCAAACGTACACTTTCAGTCTGATGTAAGCAGTGCGTGCATGCATTGTATCCCTTATTTGTCTGTCCTGAAAGGTTACTGAGAGCAGGCCAATCGTTGATGGTTACAAAAAGCAACGCTCGTAGGTCAAATTCCTCTCCTTTGTGCTCATCCCAGACACGTACACCAGGTCTGTCCCACAACTGTAAAAGTTCTTCAACTAATGGCCTTAGGTACCCATCGATGTCGTTGCCGGGTTGCTTAGGGCCTTGGATGAGAATTGGCATCATAATGAACTTCCGCTTCATGCACAACCAAGGAGGAAGGTTGTAGATGCATAGAGTCACGGGCCAGGTGCTATGGCTGGAGCTCTGCTCGCCAAAAGGATTCATGCCATCAGTACTTAGACCAAATCTTATGTTCCTTGCGTCAGCTGCAAAATCTTTGAACACTCTGTCGATCTTTCTCCATTGTGTTCCATCAGCGGGGTGTCTCAACTCCCCGTCGGACTTACGGTCCTCTTTGTGCCATCGCAACGACTTGGCATGCTTTTTGTTCATGAACAGACGTTTCAACCGTGGTATTATAGGAGCATACCACATCACCTTGGCGGGAACCCTCTTCCTGGGTTTCTCGCCCTCAACATCGTCACCAGGGTCATCGCCTCTGATCTTATAACGCAATGCAGTGCATACAAGGCATTCATTCAAATTCTCGTATTCACCGCGGTAGAGGATGCAGTCGTTAATGCATGCATGTATCTTTAGAACCTCTAAACCTAGAGGGCAGACAACCTTCTTTGCTTCGTACGTACTGGCGGGCAACTCGTTATTCTTCGGAAACATATTCTTCAACATTTTCAGCAAATTTTCAAATGATGAGTCACCTACACCTTCCTGTGCCTTTCATTTTAGCAAATCCAGTGTGCAGCCCAGCTTTTTCAGACTATTATCGCATCCTGGATACAACGACTTTTTGTGATCCTCTAACATGCGATCCAGATTCTCCCTCTCCTTGTCAGTTTCGCAGCGTCTCCGTGCATCAGCAATGGTCCGACCAAGATCATCAGCGGGCTCATCATGTGCCTCTTCTTCACCTTCACCTAACCCTTCCCCACCTTCAGCATCATCCTCCATGAAAGTATCACCGAAATGATCATGATAGGTTTCATCGATATCATCCCCTTCTTCATCTTCTTCCATTCTAACCCCTCTTTCTCCATGCTTGGTCCAACAATTATATCTTGGCATGAAACCGTGCCGAAGCAGGTGCATGTGAACGTCTCTTGAGGAGGAGTAACCCTTCTGATTCTTACAGACAGCACATGGACAAATAATAAAACCTTGCTGCTTGTTCGCATTAGCCACTACGAGGAAATCTTTCAAACCCGTAGTGAACTCGCCGGAGACTCGGGGACCGTACATCCATTGCCGATTCATCTGCATTATTATTATATAAAGTATATAATTAACCATCATGCATTTGTTAAACTAACTAGCTAGAAATAATACAAATTAAACAATGAACTACACACATGCATATTTTATCAATGACACATGAAAGGTTCAAGTTGCTAACCGCGATCGCGGAGGAAAAATAAATGAGAAAGCTCAAGTGTGGCTCGGACACTTCATATCATGTTTGTTTCAGGCTCTCGGGCATTTCATCAAACACCTTGTGTGCATAGGAGGAACCAAAAGCAAACCCACCACCCCCTTCTGAAAATTGTGAAGTGAGCTGAGTGAAGTGAAGTGAGCTGAGTCCTATATATAGGAATGGGCCTTTAGTCCCGGTTGGCCTGGCCAACCGCAACTAAAGGCCTTCGGGGACCTTTAGTCGCGGTTGGCCAGGCCAACCGGGACTAAAGCCCCTCCCGTCCGCCAGCTGGATGGGCCTTTAGTCCCGGTTGGCCTGGCCAACCGCGACTAAAGGCCTTCGGGGACCTTTAGTCCCGGCTGGCCAGGCCAACCGGGACTAAAGCCCCTCCCGTCCGCCAGCTGTCGACCGAGCGCGCTGGGCCCAGATAGTTGGTCGCGGGTCTCCTCCCGAACCGCGACTAAAGACCCCACTTTGGTCGCGGTTCGATTGTTTTGGGGACTAATGGGGGCGTATGAAAGTCTCTTTTTCTACCAGTGTTTGGCGAAGGTTTTCGCCGCCATGATCTCGCCAACGCATGGGGGCAAAATCTGAACGGGCTTGCCGAAAAATTCGCGTTGCTCCCATTCTTTGGCGCTGATCGAAACGGAAGCCGTGGTAGCACTTAACAACCGAAAAATTGGCAGGACAGGCGGCAGCTGCAATCCAAACAGACCATTTGCTCTTAGATCGCTATTCTGCCAAAGTAGGCATGCAAGCGGACAAGCGTCCGCGAGTCTGCAGACGTATGAGAGATAAAAAAAATAAGCCTTGCACGGTTATATTCAAGTAACGAAGTTTAGTTTGTTTTCGGTTTTGCGGACGCTCGCAGATACTGTTCGCCTGCATCACCAAAATTTCGCCGACTAGCAGGGAGATAGCGGCGAGCGTGAAGGGGGAGGGAGGAACGATGTGGCGGAGAAGGTATCACGCTCCTTGGAAAACAGAGCCAGTAACTACAAATACAAAGCATTATTCATGGTACGATGTGCACCCTCTACTACTCCCTCTGCTCAGGTTTGCTGACAAAACCATCACCGGAGCTGTCAAAAGCATCGCCACCCTCCATCGAAGCATCACCTGCTCGCCGCGTGCCGATCGCAGCATCATAGCGCCACCGGCTCACCTCGCACCGGTCATAGCATCGACGCATGTCGCTGGTAGCATCTTCGTGTGCCAATCACAGCATTGATGTGTGCCAGTTGCAGCACCACCAGCTTGCCTTGTGCAGGTCGCAACATCTGCACACGTCGCTCGTTCGTCACAATATCCTCACACACCAGTCACAACATCATCGCACGTTAGTCGAAGCATGGCCGGCTCGCCTCCCGCTGGTCATAGCGCCGTGGTGCCCCTCTCATAGCAGTGTCAAATGGACTCACAGCATCATTGTGCTGTCACACAGCCTGGAGGCACCACTCACAACACTGTCACCTCAGCATTGCAGCTCCAGCCGTCAATGGTTGCAGCTCTGTTGCTCGCCTTCATAGCATACATCCTGGCACCTCTTGTAGCAAAGCGCCTCAATTCTCGCAATAAACGAAGGCCAATCGTTGCAGCATTGTACAATCACCAGCCAATGACGCGGATGACCGGCCTAGCCGCATTGCCCTCGGGCCTTCAAGCAGCAAATGGTCACGTTGCAGGGCCAGGCACATCGGTGGCCGCTGCTTGCAACAAGGGCTGATGGCACACACACACACGCGCGCGCGCACACACACACAGTGGAGCCTGATTTGGGAGGAGTGTGGGGAAGAAGAGGAGAGAGCCCAGGACTAGTTATAGTGGGAGTATTAGTGGCATGACATAGTATTAAATTAAGAAAGAGGTGATGATGGTAACATACATAGTGCTTCTGCCCCGCAAAAAAAAATCACATAGTGCTTCCCCAAAAATATGAATCTACAGGCTAATAAATGCAACCATCTATGATACTTTGCAATAAGAAGATAGAAACATATACTGATGTCATATGCATGACACTAGTCTAAATTACTCTCCATTATGAATGGCCTTAGATGGAGGTGCGAGTGACGTCTCTCGTGAGGATCGATCACTATGTGGGCCCACATGGAGGCGCGCGCGTCCGTGGCGGGCGACTGAGAGAAGCGCACGATCGGTTGCCCAATTGGGATACTTTATCTTTTGCACACTCCAACGAAATTAATTACCAACAAAATGGCTAATTAACTTATTTCTCTTTCAAAAAAGAGGTTTACCCCTTACTTCTGCATCATTACGATGCACACTACCATAAGTATTAAAAGAAAGTATTCATCATTCAAAGTCGAAACTGATCAAACATGGGACAAAATGAGCCGCAAGGCACAATAACAGGATTACATGGCTCAAACACATACCCATTATTGACTCGCTATCAAACTCGGTGAAGAAACCATCTGCTACCATCTCAACACGGTTGCACACAATAGCCGTACGCTCATGCGCATCCACACGCTGAAGTAAGGATCACATATGGATCAAGACGACCTGCAAAATTTTTGGAAGAGTTGTTTGTTAAAAACAAATTCGTTCCGACAATTCCAAATTGTCCATAAAAAGACACATACACCCACATGGACATATCCCTTTAAAGTTTGGTTGACATCCCCCAACCAGATTCGGAACAAATTGTGTTATACTAGCGAGAGGTGGTAAATTGTAGGCCACTTGTATCATGCGCCAAATTACGGAGGCAAAAAGATAGGAGAGGAATAGACTTCATTGTTTTCCTCCTGATCGCAAAAATAATATTTGTGGCAGCACTGCCAATTTCTTTTCGTAATATGATACTTAGTGAAGATTACACCCCGATGCAAGAACCACATGAATATTTTTTATTTTTGTTGGTACTTTTGTTTTCCAAATATTCCTTGTGCGAAAGAACGGACACGTGTTCATGAGTTCCGCATACATAGATTTTACTATGTAAACACCATTTGTATTCAATTTGCATCGAAATATATCATACACTTGTGTTTGGTTGAACGACATCAATCTACACACTAAATGAACCTCAGAAGTCATTTTATCACCGGTCAGAGCTATAAGGAACTGAATATTTAACGGACTTGCCTGAAGAACAGCTGCCACAGAAGCATCTTTCCTCCACGCAATATTATAAAGAGACAGGTATTGAAGAGACAACGGGGTATCACCCAACCAGGCATCTTTCCAAAAATCCATCAATTGCACATCCACAGCGACAAAAGATCCTCTGTCTATTGAATAGAAAACGAGGACTTGACCTTCACCAGTCCCTTCCAAAATGGAGAGTATGTCGGCCTTAGTGCCACCTAAGATAATTTTCCCTCTCTGTCTTCGTATTAGAGTTTTGGCTAGGCGGCCTAACAGTCCCAAATCAAAGCGGATAGTACTTGCATTTTTCTATTTAAAAAAATCAGTTTTGCTAAAGCACATCTAGATATGCCCTAAATATTGCACATCTAAGTCCTATGTCATTGATTTTACGTGGAGATTCGCGCGGGTATTTTCATTCTCCTTTTTTGTGCTTGATTAAGTCACTTAGATGTGCAATAATTACTGGCATGCATTAGATGACCTGTGTACTGGGTATACTAAACATAACATGTTTAATTGTCTAATGTCTAGTCGTAGAGCTCCAAATTAATCCCAAACAAGTTTTGTTAGATGGTACACAATGCATCCCGTAATTAATAGCCATTGCATAATGAGACAATAATTGAAAAACATGTAACTCAAATTATAAACTACTACCTCCCTCCTGGTTTACTAGTCCCCTCGTATTTTGGGTCATATTTTGACTATGATTATAAGTAATAAAATATAAATTATATGTAGCAAAAACAATATCATTTAAAAATACATTCAAATTCAATCAAATAATATAACTTTTTGTGACATGGGTTAACATTTTGCTAGTTAAATATGTGGTTAAACTTTGACCCAAAATACGATGGGACTAATAAACCCAAACAAATTTAGTGAAACACAATTTTGTTGATGGTACACTTTCAATCAGTATATATAATAGTGAGAAAAGAAAATATTTAACTAAATGAAAGATAAAAACAAATACGTGGATCCAACTACATCTGAATATCACATAATCTGGAGCAAGGGCTACAAATAAATTCGAGCTAGTACAGCTAACACAAAGTATGTTTGCTTCAACCTACCTTTTAAAGTTGTGTCTAATATGTGTATTATCCTACACTTAGACGTGGAGTACGCAGAGAGTTAGGTGTTTGAGTGGGACATGGGTAACCTGAGATTATTATATAAGGTCACTGCGGGTAGCCCAAATAGACTGAACATAATTTAGGCCAAGACAAAGATCACAAGAGGGATGATCCGGGGGCCCTTTGGAGGGGTGGCCGAACAGGCCATGGCGAAGGTGGTCGCAAAGGTGGCCTTGAGGGCTTATCGTCGACTTGTATAATGTGATTACTACATGGGGAGGTGTGATTTTAACATGCTCGCAGATTAGCCACGATGGTGAACCTCATTAAAAGAAACATCATGTGTCTCGTCTACTTTTCTGCAATTATCTATCGCGTATTATTCGGACAGAAGATGCAAGTTGTATATAAAAAACATTTATTTGAGCTGAAGATGCAGGAAGAGGGAAACCTTACCGAGCACATCAATGTCTTCAAACTTCAATCAAGTATTAGCGGACCTACCTTGCCTAGATTCAACGGGGGATGAGGAAGCGCCATTACTTCGATTGGTTTTGGTACCATGGTCCTATGCAAACTTGAGCACTACTCTGACATATGGGAAGACTACTGTTATTGCAAGCGAGATTACGTCAGCACTGTTATATATCGTACAAATCAGAAGAAAAGTTGTGCCGAAGGTGCTGGAAGCAGCAAAGGTGTGGGCCTCGCGACCAGGTATAATCAAGATGGCAGAAAGGAGAAGGACAAGCCGAGGAAGAAGAAGGGTCTGTAGTGGTTTCATTGTTAGGATTTTCGTCATGTAAGGAGGGTGTGCCCAAAGTGGAAGAAGATTAATGGATCGTCCACTGTGGTGGCTTCCTCAACCAGTCATTTTGATGGTGACATGCTTACGCTATCATGCGAGCAGTCCTATGAAGTGTGGTTATTAGATACGACGAGTTCTTATCATGTGACTCCTAAAAAACAGTGGTTCACTTCCTATAAGTCTGGTAATTTTGGAGTGGTCTTTAAAGGTGGTGATGTGCCTCGACTCATTGTGAACATTGGAGATGTCAAGATCAAGTATGGAAACGGTGTTGAATACGTGCTAAGAATGTTAGACACATGCCAAAGGTTCAAAGAAAATTTTGCTTGGTGAACTTCATGGCGATGGTTAGGTCTACAAGGTGGACAGGGACAAGAAGGCCCTGATGATCAAGATGGACAAGAACGTCATAATGAAGGGAAGGAGGACCAAGAAATATTTGTACAAGATGCAAGCAAGTTGTGTTGAAGATGGAGCTGATGAGGAGTCAGCAATGGCGATCATATCAGTCGAGGCGATCAACTCCAAGGTGGAGGGCTTAGTGGCCGGCCTTTACGAGTGACCAAACTGTAGAAGACCCAAGTCTAATCATACACACGTGTTCGTGCAAAGATGACGACTTCAAGATGGTGATGACATATTCACCCAGGCGGAGTGTTAAAATTGTGTCGAATATGTGAATTGCGTTACAGTTAGACTTGGAGTACGCAGCGGGTTAGGTGTTTGAGTCGGACCAGTGTAACCCGAGACTATTATATAAGCTCACCGCATAAATTAGCTATAAGACAGAGATCACAAGAGGGGCGATCCGGGCGCCCGTTGCAGTGGTGGCCAGACCGGCTGTGACGATTGTGGTTGAAGCACTGTCAGGTGGCCTCCAGGGCTTATTGTCGAGGACCTCTTTAACAAAACATCGCATTCCCCATATACTTTTCTGCAATGATCTATCGCATATTTTCTAACACCACCTAGCTCATTGATTTAGCACCGTCATTATAAAAAATATAAATATCATTGTCTTCATATTCAGATTCATCATCAAAAATATAAATCTCAAAGTCTTCATCTTCGGATAAGAACTGCGCATCTTAATCATTCATATCTATGAGATTTCAAAATACACAATTTGATGGCGCAATTAGCTAGTCGAAGTACCAAAAAGATCAATGATCTAGACAACAATCATTAGATAATTAACAAGTGATTTTCTTCACTAAGGATGATCGATCATGCAGCCCAGCTTACCGGACTAATAGAATGCCGAGGCTAAGTCAATGGATCGGCTATCTAACTCACTCCATATCATTGCACGATTGTTTTAGGAGAAACACCCAGTACAACTCACAGGCGTGCACGAACCCGCTGACACCCAAGTATGAGTGCCTAGTGGAAACTAGACTTAAGGTGGCTCTGTGCCATCTATCACTAAAGAAAATTCCCTCTTGGTAACGCACATAGATAGCCAGGCCGAGGTTTGACCTCCAGTGTGCAGTGGGTGCAACCAACCTACTAAACCATCCGAGCAACAACTCAGTTCTCGTCATTGCATAAACGTCAAGCAGTCTAAGTATCTAACTACCATCATCATATATCGTTGGCAAAAGGATCAAAACACAGAAGACATTTAACTAGAGTTTGTTTCTCTAGTAGTCTAGCTCATGCATGCATGTGTTGTAAGTACTTGGTCTGAAGTCTGAGGTGAAGTCTGAATTCTGAAGTGTGAGCCTTCTCCATGCATGGCTCGTGACAAGTCCGTCGAATGTGGCCAGCCTCGTGCTCTGCATCGCCCCGGTGGCGCTGTCAGTGGGGTCCACGGTTTGGATGGCCTCGTCGACCCAGCTTGATATCCGCAGCTTGCAGGCGGTGGCGGAGCGCCTGACGACGATAGCCTGTGTATTTCAAACAGGGTACAACATATTCGTTAAATATATGGCTCTTTAGCTGCCCGCAACTGCCCAGGATTACAGCTGCGGATGACGGATGGTATCGTGCCTGCTCATAGGTAAAAAAAAGAGAGGATTAGCGATGCAAAAATATGATCTACACTAACCACAAGGTGGTAGGTGGGTTGAAAGTCTACAGCTTAACCCAAAACAAGAAGTTCCGATGAAAGCCCACAGGAAAGGATTGAGCGCAACACCATCATTGCTGGTCTTCGCGCGATGGCGCTCTGTTTGGCGCCGCCGTTTCCTCCTCCACCATCAGAGCTGGATTAGATCTTCACCGACTGTGCTGTCACATGTATTTTATTTTTTGGGCTTGTTGAGTTGTGCCATCAGCAGAACCTGTTTGTACCTTGTGTTTGTGCTACCTCGTGCGTGGCGTGTGTGTGTGCGTGTGTTTGCGCTGTGACCTTTGTTGGACCTTATGACTTCAGTGGTTTGCTTTATATATAAAGTGGGGCGAAAGCCTTTTTCGGTAAAGGCTTGAGTGCGGTTGTAACCCTGATACTCCAACTGCCGACTTCCGACTTGCAAATTTAGTAATGAGTGTGCAGGGTACTCAGCAGGCCACATTGGAAAAAGTCCTATCTACATTCACTTATTTTAAAAGAAGGTATAGGGTTTAACAATATCCAGTGGATGCACAACTTAACATAATTAACTCTCCATTTTATTTGCAAAACGATACACCTAACATTTGGAATAAAACAATAGATATTTACTAACCAAAGGGTTTGTGTAAACGTCTATTATTTAGCATGTACAATTGAAACGATTGATACTTTACATGAATTGTATACGGAAAAAAATACTTGATATGAATTGTTACTTCTAACATTTATATTGATCAATAAAAGACAAAACTACATCTGAAGGTCATGGAATCTAGAGCAAGGGCTACTAAATTCTAGCAAGTATACCAACTGCGTAGTTTATTTGTTTCAACTTACCTAACTACCTAATCAATACACAAACATACATCATAAAAGTTTAAACCCCTACAATGACGGGCGCTTAAACCCCCTCCACTGAGAAGTTTAAGCCTCCGTCACTAACCTTTGTACCCTCCACTTACAGACACTCATGTAGTGGTCTCCCATGTAGGGCAGTCTGCTCCGAGCCAATATCCCTTTATTAATTTCAGTAGTTACTTTGATACGGCACAGCACAGGGCGATGCGTAAGGCGACTGGGGGGGGGGGGGGGGGGGGGGGCGACCGGCGGGGTGACCGCGGGGCCGCCGCCTCCATTCCCCGGCGACCATCGGCGGGTGGGGAGCCGGTTCTGGGCTCTCGCCGATGCCGACGAGGATGATGGGGACGAGGAGGAGGATGCAACACCGCCATCTCCGCCTTCGCCGACGCCTTCCGATCTTCTGTGCGAGTTTTTCCATGCCGGATACGATGAAGAGGAGGTGGCGACGACGGTCGACAAAATCTTGCCCCCCGATGATCCGGCTAGGGTTGGGCTTCACGTAGGAGATAAGAAGGAGATGTTGCGCCGTGTTGTTCATCGGAGAACGACGACGATGGCGATTCGGCCACGGAAGGGCCCCCTGCCTAAGGTAAGTCTACCGAACTTAACTCGTTTCGATTTGATTCGGCCGGACTCGTGGATTACGGTGACGCGAAGAAAGAAACCGCGCCGGGCAGGGCCTAGATCGGCGCCGGAGGTGACCGCGGCGGCGACGTCGGCGATCACGGCGTCCCAGATCAGGGCGGCTCGCCAGGAGCGTTTGAAATCGCTCCTGGGCCGAAGTGGATTGATTTCGGATGGTGGGCCGCAGAGTATCATTGGGCCGGGGACTGTTGGGTATGTGGCCCAGAAAAGTTCGGTCCAGATCGATATCGTGAGGGACGACGCATGCATCGTGGTTCGATCAACGTTGCCGTCTCCCTCCTTGCGCCCTAGGGTTTTCCAGCGACGGAGACCTCGGCTTCGTTCTTCTGGGGTTGGTCGCGCTCGGCGCATCCCTCCCCTTGGGGCCATGGCAGGCCGCGGTGCAGCTCCGCCGCCGGGGAAAAAACCAGCCGCGCCAGCCGGGACTGGCCGCTGGGGGGGGGGGGGAGCGCCGCCGCTGGGCGCTGGCAGCAGCCGTGGTGCTGTGCCTCTGCCGGCCCCAGGCTCCGGCCGTGGAGGTGTGTTTCCCGTGCCATCTACGGTAGGGCGGGGAGCTGTGGTGGTCGGTGGGGTGGCCAATGCGGCGACGGGTCTCGGCGGTCTTCGGCCGCTGACGCAGGGCGCGGCGGTGTTGCCTGCAGTTGGGCAAGGCGGGCCGGCTAACGGTCCTCGACCATCGGTGCCCGGCCTGGCTGGGGTTGCCGCTGCGGGCCGGGGCGGCGCGCCGCCCAGGCCGCCTACGCCGGGGAGCCAGGGAGTGACACCTGGCCAGCTGGCTCGGGGGCCCCGCCGACGCAGAATTGGGCTGCACCGGTGCAGACGCAGGCACCGCCGCCATAAACCACGGGTGTTGGAGGTGCTTCTGGTACGCCCCGAGGTCAATGGGGAGATGTTGGTTACAATGCATATGGGGATGGTCAACACCGTGGCTCCTCGTCGATGGGTGGTGGCCGTGGATATGCTTGGCAGAGCGATGGTTTGGCGGAGAGACCTTATCTGGGTCCTAGAGGTGGTTTTGTTGAAGGGGCGTCTGGCCCGGGCTATCAACAGCGGGGTGGTTTCCGCGGTCATTGTGGTGGTCGAGGTGGCCGGTACCGTCCACGAAGGCCTCCTCCGCCTGTTGTTGTCGAGCAAACGGCCGCTGTCGGGACTGCCGAGGAGCCGGTGTTGTCCGGTCAGGCTATGGATGTTGGGAATCGTAGCATAATTTAAAATTTTCCTACGCTCACCAAGATGCATCTATGGAGTCTACTAGCAACAAGGGGAAAAGAGTGCATCTACATACCCTTGTAGATCGCGAGCGGAAGCGTTCCAATGAACGTGGATGACGGAGTCGTACTCGCCGTGATCCAAATCACCGATGACCGAGTGCCGAACGGACGGCACCTCCGCGTTCAACACACGTACGGTGCAGCGACGTCTCCTCCTTGATCCAGCAAGGGGGAAGGAGAGGTTGATGGAGATCCAGCAGCACGACGGCGTGGTGGTGGATGTAGCGGGTCTCCAGCAGGGCTTCGCCGAGCTTCTGCGAGAGAGAGAGGTGTTGCAGGGGAGGAGGGAGGCGCCCAAGGCTGTAGGTCGCTGCCCTCCCTCCCCCCCCTTTATATAGGCCCCTGGGGGGTGCGCCAGCCCTGGGAGATGGGATCTCCAAGGGGGGGGGGGCAGCGGCCAAGGGGGGAAGGGGTTGCCTTGCCCCCCAAGGCAAGGGGGAAGCTCCCCCCTAGGGTTCCCAACCCTAGGCGCATGGGGGGAAGCCCAAGGGGGGCGCCCCAGCCCACTAAGGGCTGGTTCCCTTCCACTTTCAGCCCACGGGGCCCTCCGGGATAGGTGGCCCCACCCGGTGGACCCCTGGGACCCTTCCGGTGGTCCCGGTACAATACCGGTAACCCCCGAAACTTTCCCGGTGGCCGAAACTTGACTTCCTATATATAATTCTTCACCTCCGGACCATTCCGGAACCTCTCGTGACGTCCAGGATCTCATCCGGGACTCCGAACAACTTTCGGGTTTCCGCATACATATATCTCTACAACCCTAGCGTCACCGAACCTTAAGTGTGTAGACCCTACGGGTTCGGGAGACATGCAGACATGACCGAGACGCCTCTCCGGTCAATAACAAACAGCGGGATCTGGATACCCATGTTGGCTCCCACATGTTCCACGATGATCTCATCGGATGAACCACGATGTCGAGGATTCAGTCAATCCCGTATGCAATTCCCTTTGTCAATCGGTATGTTACTTGCCCGAGATTCGATCGTCGGTATCCCAATACCTTGTTCAATCTCGTTACCGGCAAGTCTCTTTACTCGTACCGCAATGCATGATCCCGTGACTAACGCCTTAGTCACATTGAGCTCATTATGATGATGCATTACCGAGTGGGCCCAGAGATACCTCTCCGTCACACGGAGTGACAAATCCCAGTCTCGATCCGTGCCAACCCAACAGACACTTTCGGAGATACCCGTAGTGCACCTTTATAGTCACCCAGTTACGTTGTGACGTTTGGCACACCCAAAGCACTCTTACGGTATCCGGGAGTTGCACAATCTCATGGTCTAAGGAAATGATACTTGACATTTGGAAAAGCTCTAGCAAACGAAACTACACGATCTTTTATGCTATGCTTAGGATTGGGTCTTGTCCATCACATCATTCTCCTAATGATGTGATCCCGTTATCAATGACATCCAATGTCCATAGTCAGGAAACCATGACTATCTGTTGATCAACGAGCTAGTCAACTAGAGGCTTACTAGGGACACGTTGTGGTCTATGTATTCACACATGTATTACGATTTCCGGACAATACAATTATAGCATGAATAATAGACTATTATCATGAACAAAGAAATATAATAATAACCATTTATTATTGCCTCTAGGGCATATTTCCAACAATGGATGTGGTGATGGCACTCGCTCATGCTGAGTTACCCGGGAATGAGACCTTGGGGTCAGTGTCAGTGGAGGCGACAGACCGGGCTGATTCGGATAGGGCGTCCAAGTGGGCGTGCAAGAAGGAGAAAATGTTGTGCTATCGTTGTGGAGACAAGGGTCATTTTATTGCTGAGTGCGTGGCTGAACTATGTGATACTTGTGGCAAGCCGGCACATGATTCGGGGGAATGTCCGCTTTTGCGTGATCAGGCACCATCTTTTATGATGTATGGAGTGTATTGTGCTGAACTCACATTCTTTGAGTCTCCTAATGAGAGGGAGGCTCCTGACGAGACCTAGAGCATGAACACTGGGATTGTCAAAGTTACCAGAAGAGAGGTCTCTGAGGCACAGATTGTGCAGAGGCTGAAGGAGTTAGCTCCCGGTGACTTCCAGTGGGAGCTCGTTAGTCTCGAGGCAAAGTTGTCCAGGGTTGAGTTCCCTTCGGTGCAGGATTTGCAAAGACTTTTGAGTTTTGCGATGTGCAAAGTGCCGGGTACAGATTGTATCCTCGAGTTCCATGAGTGGAAGAAGGTCGAGCCTCAAGGTAAGCCTCTTACTCAGGTTTGGCTGCGTTTTTCCGGGGCTCCCTCGAAGCCGATGCAGAATGCTAGGGTCGTGGCTAGCTTGGGCCTTATGGTGGGGAAAACTGAGAGAGTGGATATGGCTTTTACCAGAGCTCACGGGGTAGCCCGACTGCTGGTTAGTGTTCTGGATATTGAGTTCGTGCCTGATGTGGTCAAGTGGACATATCGAGGCCAGATTTTTAATCTCGTGATTGAGTTTGAGGATGAGAGTCTGTTCGCCGAGGCGGCTAACGGGACTGATGCTGATATGCACGAGGGAGATGACAGTTCGGGAGCTAAGGAGGCACCGGTCGATGATTCTGGACGAGAGTTGTCCAACGATCCGGGGTCCGATTCTCAGACGCCCGGGGATGGGACGGTACCACCCTCCTCAGTGCCTATGACTTCTCTGAGATTTGGGTCTTTCGAGCCTGCTTCTGCGCCTCCAGACTTTGGAGTGATCGGGTGGAGTCTGACGAGGTTTTTGAGCACGCGTTACCTGCTTTGGATTTTGAGGATGCTGTGAGCCCCGTCCTTGGGGCATCGCCGATCTCGGTCAGGGGAGAGGAGGAGGAGTCTAGGCAGGTGGCCACTCCCTCTCATACACAGCACGTTGACTCTCCTCAGGACGAGGTTCCGGTGGTGGAGGTCTTACCTTCGGGAGGGGGTCCGGGGCAGGTGGCCTCGGCTCTCTCTTCTTCTTTCGCGGTGCCGGAGCTGCAGGGGGCGGTTCCGCCTTCTGAAGGGGGCTCGGGGCAGGTGGCCCCGGCGCCCTCTTCTCTTCTCGCGGTGGACGAGGTCTCAGTGGTGGCGGTCTTACCTTCGGGAGGGGGTCCGGGGCAGGTGGCCTCGGCACTCTCTTCTCCTCTCGCGATGCCGGAGCTGCAGGTGCGGCTCCGTCGTCTGGAGGGGGTTCGGGGCAGGTGGCCTCGGAGCCCTTTTCACCTGGGCCGCCTAGGGTGGCCGCCCATCTTGTGGTGGGTGGGGAGTTCGGGCAGGTGGCCCATGCACTCCCCTCCCCCGGTGCGTTGTCGTCTCTGTGCAGTGGGGCACGACCGACGTTGGCGGCGCCTTCGAGCGCTCCAACACTTTCAGGCATTCCCGCTGGTTCGTCCATGGAGGCCGACCGGCTGCGTGTTTGGGGTGAGGCAGGAGGCCCCACCCCGAGCAGGGTCTCTCGGGAGGAGGTTATTGCGTTTGGAGGGATTCCGGATCCGGTCTCTGAGGGGCGACGGTTGAGCTGCCGTCTCCAGGATCAGCCGGAGGTTGACGACATACAGCAGGGCTGCGCCATGAGGGCGGCCAAGCTTCGTGACGTTGAGGTCATTACTGGTATGTCGGTTAATACCTCTAATTCTATCTTGCGTTTTTCTAATGAGGAGATTATTTATGATGCAAATCAATTAGGAGTTTCACTAGGAAGTAATGATAGTGAAATTTCAAATTCCGTTAATGATATCCTGGATCTAGAGGCAGAGCGGGCTTTAGAGATGATTCACAACTTAGCAGCGGTTAAACCCATGAATGATTCTGATTTTGATGCTTTGGGGGTCAGGGTGCTCGATAATTTTTGTGCGGATCTTATACCTCCCCTACCTGAGTCTGAGGAGGAGGGTGATACATCTGAGAATGTCGTGGTTAGACCTTCTGAGCCTGGTGGTGAGGACCGGCTGGAGAGTCACAACATTCCTAAACGCAAGTGGAAGCGGAAGATCTACCCGGCTTCCGCATTGCGTAGGAGTGCTAGGATCCGTACGGCTAAAAAAATTCATGACGAAGTATGAAAGGAATCTTTTGGAATAGCAGAGGTCTGAAAGACTTGGCTAAAAGAAGGTTTCTTGCAGAGGCGTCTATCGAGCATAGGTTGGATTTTATCGCATTGTCGGAAACTGGTAGAGACAATTTTTTGCCACAATTTCTAAATACTTTATCGGGAGGTATTGATTTTGACTGGCATTGTCTGCCACCGAGAGGGAGATCGGGTGGGATCTTACTCGGAGTTAGATGTGATTCGCTCGAAGTCCGAAGTGTGGTGATGGGAGACTTTGCAGTTAAGTTTCGGGTGCGGTCGAAGGCCGATGGGTTTAATTGGGCTCTGGTGGCGGTATATGGTGCCGCACAGCCCGAACTCAAACCTAAGTTCTTGGCTGATCTGGTTAGGATTTGCGGCTCTGAGCAGCTTCCAATCCTGGTGGGGGTGATTTCAACATCATCAGAAGGCGTGAGGAGAAGAACAATGATAACTTTGACGGGAGATGGTCGTTCATGTTTAATACCATCATTGAAAGCTTGGATCTGAGAGAGATAGAGCTTTCGGGGAGAAAGTTCACCTGGGCTAACGCGTTGCCAAATCCGACGTTTGAAAAGTTGGATCGAGTACTGGCTAGCGTCGAATGGGAACAGAAGTTTCCCTTCGTAACAGTTCAGGCACTTTCCCGCGGTATTTCTGACCACACGCCTTTATTTCTAGATTCTGGTGAGGCCACCCACTTGGGAAACAAGAACTCGTTTTCGTTCGAGCTTGCTTGGTTTGAACGAGATGGCTTCTTTGATCTCGTAGCCAGAGAATGGGCTAAGGATGCAGGAGGTAGGACTGCGCTTGAGCGTTGGCAGAATAAGATCAGGCACTTGAGAAGTTTCCTACGTGGGTGGGCTAAGCATCTTAGTGGGATTTATAAGGTCGAAAAGGAACGGCTCCTTGCCCTTATTCATTCCCTGGATGTAAAAGCAGAAACCACGGTTCTGCCAGCCTCGGAGCTTTATGCCAAGCTTGACGCGGAGATGAGATTGAAAGAGCTTCTTCGTGAAGAGGAATTAAAGTGGGCGTTGCGGGCCAATGTCTGACAAGTAGTCCAAGGGGACGCGAACACTCAATTCTTTCACATGATCGCTAATGGCAAACATAGAAAGAAGAGGATCTTTCAGCTTGAACAAGATGAAGGAACGATTTTAGGACAGGAGAACCTAAAATTATACATTGCCGAATATTACAAGCAGTTGTTTGGGCCTCTAGAGGATAACTGTATTTCTCTGGATGAGTCTAGGATTGAGGATGTTCCTCAACTTACTGCTGTTGAGAATGATATTCCAGCTGTTCCTTTTTCTGAGAAAGAGGTGTTTGAGGCCATATCGCAGATGAAAAACAATAAGGCTCCCGGCCCGGATGGATTCCCGGCCGAGTTCTATAAGAAGTGCTGGCATATTATTAAGGGGGATTTGTTGCCGTTTTTCCATGATTTATTCATGGGACACCTTCAGCTTTTTCAACTGAATTTTGGAACGATAACCCTGCTTCGTAAGAAAACAGAGGCTGTGAGAATTGAGCAATTCAGGCCCTTCTGTCTTCTTAATGTTAGTTTCAAAAATTTTACCAAGGTCGGGACTAATAGGCTCACACAGATTGCGCATTTTGTGGTGCAGCATACCCAAACTGCTTTCATGCCGGACAGGAACATCCTAGAAGGGGTTGTGGTCCTTCATGAAACGCTCCACGAGATTCACACGAAAAAACTAGATGGAGTTGTTTTCAAGGTGGATTTCGAGAAAGCGTACGATAAAGTCAAATGGCCTTTCCTTCAACAGGCCTTACGCATGAAGGGTTTTGATGAAGCCTGGCGACGCCAGGTAGAATCTTTCATGCAAAAAGGAAGTGTTGGAATTAAAGTGAATGATGACATAGGTCATTATTTTCAGACACACAAGGGCCTGAGACAAGGTGATCCAATGTCTCCTATTCTGTTTAACATTGTGATTGATATGTTGGCAATTCTGATAGGTAGGGCAAAGGAGGCCGGTCAGGTGGGTGGCTTGGTGCCTCATCTAGTTGATGGAGGTGTGTCCATCCTGCAGTATGCTGATGATACGATCATCTTTACGGAGCACGACTTGGCAAAAACGAGAAATATGAAGCTGGTGTTATGCTTATTTGAACAATTGACCGGATTGAAGATTAACTTTCATAAAAGCGAGTTGTTCTGTTTTGGTAGAGCCAAGGAGGAACAAGAGGCTTATAGGCAATTGTTTGGATGTGAATTGGGGACATTACCTTTCTCGTACTTAGGTATACCCATTCACCATCGTAAGCTGACAAACAGAGAATGGAAGTGTATCGAGGATCGGTTTGAGAAGAAACTGAGTTGCTGGAAGGGCAAACTCATGTCATATGAAGGCCGATTGATTCTGATTAATTCGGTGCTCATGAGTATGCCAATGTTTCTCTTATATTTTTTTTGAAGTCCCGGTTGGTTTTAGGAAAAGGCTGGACTTCTATCGATCCCGATTCTTCTGGCAAAGCGATGAACTAAAGAGAAAATAGAGACTTGACAAATGGGATATCATCTGTCGACCAAAGGACCAGGGGGACATTGGTATTGAGAATCTTGAAGTCAAAAACAGATGTCTTCTCAGTAAGTGGCTGTATAAATTATCAGTTGGGACTGAGGCCACGTGGGCGCAGATTCTACGTAGTAAGTATCTGCAGTCCAAGACTTTGTCCCAGGTGACAGTGAGACCGACTGACTCGCCTTTTTGGAAGGGACTTATGAGAGTCAAAGCAGCCTTCTTTAATAGGACAAAGTTTATAGTCAGTAATGGCACCACCACTCGCTTCTGGGAGGATACTTGGCTTGGTGAAATGCCGCTGGCGCTTCAGTATCCGTCCCTGTATAGTATTGTTCAACGATGTGATGCTTTTGTTGCAACGATTTTGCAGTCCATTCCCCTTAATATTCAGTTTAGGAGGACGCTTGTTGGCAACCGGTGGGAAGCATGGCTCCATTTGGTGAGTAGACTGATGGAGGTTCAGCTATCTCATCAGTCCGATCAGTTGTGCTGGAAACTTACTAGGTCTGGAGAGTTCACAGTTAAATCGATGTATATCGATGTCATTAACTCTGTGCCATTCCTAGTTCCAAATATGTTTGGAAAGTCAAAGTTCCTTTGAAAATTAAAGTGTTTATGTGGTTTGTACATAAACCAGTCATTCTAACAAAGGATAACTTGGTAAAGCGCAACTGGACAGGATCTACTAGGTGTAGTTTCTGTGATCGGGATGAAACTATGAAGCACTTATTCTTTGATTGCCCGTTGGCCAAAGTGTTGTGGCACACGGTGCACATTACCTTTAACATTTCTCCTCCGAATTCTGTCAGTACGTTATTTGGAACGTGGCTTGTTGGGATAGAGTCCGAAACAGCTAGACACATTTGCGTAGGAGTATGTGCTTTGTTGTGGGCAATTTGGAACTGCAGAAATGATTTGGCTTTTAACAGAACAACAAATATTCGTTTTTTGCAGGTTATTTTCCGTGCCACTGCGCTGATCCGTATGTGGTCGTTACTCACTCCGATGGAGGCCAGGGAGTGTTTGGTTACTGGATCTATCCGCTGGGAGATGGTAGCTCGGGATATTTTCAACCTGTTTGGCTGGCGGTCATGTAATAGGATAGGCGATTAGTTTACCTATCTTTGTTATGCTAGCCGGTTGTGGCCTCTTGGCATTTGTGTTTAGCGTTGTGGCTCTCTGTGAGCTTGCCTTTACTTTAATTTCAGACTGTAAGACCTTGTTGAACCTCTTTATTTATCTATAAAGGTGGCCGTATGCATCGTTCTGATGCAGAGGCCGGGGAGTCCCCCTTTCCAAAACAAGGGCAGCCTGCTCCACCGCATGGAGACTCTATCATTGATGGGTTTAGTGCAACCGCCGGTGGACGTCCATTCCACTGAAGGGCTTCTTTGCTAGGCCGTTAGTGTATCCCATCAATGTTGTTTCATACATTCCACCATTTCATATATTTGGGCACTCATATAATTGACAGTTGATGCATATGTTCAAGTGCACATCACATAACACATTCATATATACAACATCAATTTACAAACACAACATATGTGGTGACATAACAAGTTTCAACATAATAGCACAAGTGTAGAAATTAAGAAACACAAGTGCACAAATTTCAACACAGAAATACAGGTGTCACACCTATTCAACGTCATAAATCATGAAGTAGTGTGAGCATCTTTTGGGTGAGAATCTTCTAGGCTCTTGAACATGTGAGGGTGAACATGTGAGGGTGAACATGTGAGGGTGTGGAGATTTGCTGGTATTAGCGCCTACAAGAGAGCCAGCTACGTTCGGTAGTTGGATGCTGGCGTAGAGATCACCGAATGCCATGACGACGTCTTTGTTTTGATGTGTGCGACTGTATTTTGGGTACGGGCAAACACTGGTAGAAAAAAGGCCTTTAGTCCCGGTTCGCAAAGGCCTTTAGTCCGGCTGTGCAACCGGGACTAAAGACCCCCCTTTAGTCGCGCCTCTTACGAACCGCGACTAAAGGCTTTAGTCCCGGTTCTTGTGGCTGACCGGGACTAAAGGCCCGTCCTTTAGTCCCGGTTCTCGTGGCTGACCGGGACTAAAGGCCTCCTCCATAGGTTTAAACCTGGTTTTTTTGCGAATTTTTTAAATTTTTTAAATTTTTTAAATTTTCAAATTTCTGATTTATTTTAACCTCTAATCTCTAATCACCACCCCTCATCACTGCTGAATTTATCCTCTAATCTCTAATCACCCGTCATCATTCCAAATCATCTAACTTCTCGGACGGTCACCCATCCTCTCACTACTCCAGCTTGAGCACGCTTAACTTCCGGGTTCTATTCTCCCTCGTTTCCAAGTCTGCACTCGTTGTTTTCCTCACAATAGTAGGATGTCAATTCTATTAACCCTCAGGAATTTAGCTTGAGCATGAAGTGACACATTTCACTGTTTGAGTTTGAAACTATTGTTTTAAAAAACAATAATTATTTAGTAACACTAATATTTCTGGAATAATTAGTTTGACCAGATTTGACCAAAATTTTAAAAAAATGAAATAATTATTTAGTAACACTAATATTCTAGAATAATTATTTTGACCATTGTTTGACCACAATTTGAATTTTTTTGAATTTTTTTGCCTCTCCAGATCTTAAAAGCCCCGTATCTTTTTTTCTGTTAGGTTTTTGAGGATTCTTCCCCCGGTTAAATTCGGATTTAACTTTTCGAGTAGATGATTTTTCATATAAAATACTTTTTCATCCGAGTTCGTATGCAAAAGTTATGCCCATTTTAAGAATTTCCAGAGAGATTTTGCAAATAAAGTCGAAATTCATATTTGTTAATTTTCCCAACAACTAGACCACATATCACATGGAAAACTTATTTTATTTTAATTTTTTTGACATTTCCATCATTTTCTTTTGTTTTTTCTAAAACTGAAAAGGCGATCCACGCGGGGGGGGGGGGGGGGGGGGGGTGGGGTTAGAGTTTGAAAATGAGGCCTCCTTTAGTCCCGGTTGGTCTGGCCAACCGCGACCAAAGGTTCGGGCCATTAGTCGCGGTTGGCCAGACCAACCGGGACTAAAGGTCTAACATTTAGTCCCGGTTGGCCTGGCCAACCGCGACTAAAGCCCCTCCCGTCCGCCAGCGCGCGCTGGGCCCAGATAGTTGGTCGCGGGCCTCCTCCCGAACCGCGACTAAAGACCCCTTTAGTCGCGGTTCGATTATTTTGGGGACTAATGGGGGCGTATGGAAGCCTCTTTTTCTACTAGTGAAAGTATTTCTTCCAGTTGTACTTTTCATTACCCAGCTCATGACCGACTTTTGTTTGTCTTCCTCTTGGTAAAGCGTGTTCTGTGATCAGACGAGCTCGTCCATATGCTTTCAGACGTACTACCCACATGTGTCACTGTCCTTAGGCTGCTGTCTGCAAGAGAACTCAAACTTGTCTGCCAAATCTGGCACCTTTTTTGTTAGCAAATATGATCCCATGAATCTCAACTTAAAGAAAGTTTCATCTAAAACCTTTGCGACCCCGTTGTATCCCATTCCATGTCTTGAACCAAGTTGGGACGATTATAATGAGGATCGAGTGGTCGCTGCAAAAATGTGAACAAACGAAAGTAAACACACAGGGCTAGGTGCATAAAAAATGAAAAAAATGCCACATTATAAATGCTCACTTCATCTCGAATTACTTGTCACGAAAATGGATATATTTAGATGTATTTTAGTTCTATTTTTTTATTCCTGTTCATTTCTGTGATAAATAATACGGGACGTGTTCGGGAGCAGATCCGGCGGCGGCAGCGACCCCGAGCGCGAGTGGCGTGTCCGGTCGGACGGCGCGAGGAAGTGGACCAACCGCGGGCTCTCGCCACCTCCAAGCTTCCGCGTCCGCGAGATGGACGAATACGACCGTCGGCACGGCCGTACGCCATCCTCGGCCGCGGGCTCGTCCTCCGCGGCAAGATCTTCCCACACCACGAGCTCCTCCTCTTACGGCGCCAGCCTTCTCCCCGTGAAGAGGGAGTGGTCCGAGGAGCCGGAGGAGATCGAAGTCGTCCCGTCAAGGAGGAGCCCGAGGAGCTCGGGAGCCGCGGAGTCATCGGGCCGGAGGACTTCGTCGCTGATGTCGACGCTGTCGCGGCCGCCATTGCCGAGCGGAGCTTGCGCGAGGAGGCGGAGCGCCGGCGCCACGACGAGGAGCTCGAAGACCTCGTGTTCCAGCAGGCGTTCGCGGCCAACCTCGCCACCAAGGAGAAGGACGACGAGCTCCGGCGAGGAGGATTGAGCTCCTGCACGGCGTCGTCCATGGCCGCGAGCTCGCCGCCGTGAGATCCCCACCCCCTCTAGTACTAGTACTGATGTAGTATGTAGTATGAACTAGTGTTTGTAGTGTTTGATCATGTAAATATATGTAGTATGTGATGAACTACTATGGTGCAATTTCTCCTGCGAAACTGTTTTTCAAATTATGCAGTTTCATCTATGGTTTCTGATCGGCCGCCCTCGTTCTTGACCCGCAAACGAGATCTTCGTCAAACTGCAAATGCGTTTTGCGGTCGGGATTTTGTGGGTTTTGCTAGAGTTGCTCTTAGGCATGTAGGGCATCAGTATGTAGTGCTTGTCCTTATGTGCGATCAATGATTACAGGAGGTACCTTTCCATAAGAAAATTTCTTATTGTTAGTCAAACCTAGGTTTGTTCTCTAGCTAGCTAGTACTCCCCCATTTCCAAAATATAAGGCGCCGATTGATTTTTTTTTGTCTTCTTTGCACGACTTTGACTATAATTTTCACGTATTGCATGTTCACAAAATTAGTATACAGACATATGAAATAAAAATATTTTGCAAGACAAATACGACCTTACCATTTATACATGTGCAATTCATGTACTTTGATACTCCCTCCATTTTAAAATATAGTGCCCCGCGCTTCTTGAGATTCAACTTTGACCAAAAATTTAATCAACAAGACCGATTGTGGCGGGAGCAAAAATTATATAATTGAAAACTTCTTTTGAATACGAATTCATCGGTATAATTTTTGTTCCCGCTGTAGTCGGTCTCGCTGGTTGAATTTATGGTCAAAGTTGAAGTGCAGGAACCGAGGACGCACTTTTGGAATGAGTATATATTAGTGGTCAAATTCGTACATCAAAAATCATGCAAAGCCAATCACGCATTATATTTTGCGAAAAAGGGAGTACTGGTTGGCAAGAGGGTGCAAGTGCAACCACCCCGTCTGACCAACAGCTCAGTTCTCTCGTCATTGCACTAATATACGTATTAAATAGTCTAACTACCATCATCTCCTGTATCATTGGCAAAATGATTTACAAAACAAGTGATTCTTAGGTAGAGGCGTAGAGCTGTTTCTATGGTTATACTGTCCTGCTCCTGCATGTTTGTACTTTGGTCTGAAGTCTCAAGCCTGAACAACAACTCCTTCCCATGGCTCGTGACAAGTCCGGCGGGTTGAAGGCGGCCAGCCTCATTCTCCGCATCGCCACGGTGGCGCTGTCGGTGGTGTCCACGGTCACGATGGCCTCGGCCACCCAGCCCGCCGACGCCGGGAGCCCCGCTGCCCTGAGCAAGGTCTCCTACAGCGACTACAACTCCTTCAGGTATTCCGTGGCCGCCAACGTGATATCCGCAGCTCTGCAGGCGGTGGCGGTGTACCTGACCACGGTGCACGGCGGCAGGAAGCAGGAGGCCAAGGCAGCCAAGTCGCTGGCCGAGCTCGTGGACACGGCCGTGCAGGTGCTCCTCTACTCGTCGTCAGCGCTGTCGTTCGCTGTGGTCGACTTCGGCTCCTGCGGCGGCAGGTGCCCCGGCGTCTGCGAGACGGCCGAAGCATTCTGCTGGCGGGTCCGCGCGTCCGGAGCTATCTCGATTGCGGCGGCCTTCGCCTTGTCGGCGTCGCTGTACATCAAGGATGTGCCCATTTCGGTTTCTTTGGACGGAGATGAACACAAGTCAGGACCCGGTTGTGGGCGTGGCTGCCATTGCCACCATTAGCTCATCATCTCTGTAGAGCATCCAACTTGGCAGAAACTTGTTTGATTGGAAAGTTGAAGTGATGAACTTAATAAAAGTACTACTAGTTTCTTGTCAAGAACATTTATTGTTTGTGCGTCTTTCCAAAATACTCCCTCCGTCTCAAAATAAGTCTCTCAACCTTAGTACGATTTTGTATTAGAGTTAGAGCTAGCACAAAGTTGAGACACTTATTTTGAAACGGAGGGAGTAGATTGCGAATACGAAAATTGATGTGTGCAAGTTTTATTAGTACGATTTGCATGGGAACAAACCTCTGAATGTCCATGATAATTCTCTCGCAAAAAAAAATGTCCATGATAATTGAAATCCTCAGCAAACAATTTTTAAGTTTTCTGGTTGTTCTTAAATATTGGACTCAAAACATTCTACGGTATATATGTCCATACAATCGATTATAGGATTCCCCCGCAAAAAATAAAATCGATTTAGGATTGTCCAGAAATGATTCTGGATCGAAATCTCGCAATGTGGGGACAAAAGACAAGAGACAGTTAACGTACAAAACTATGACGCTATGACATTTCAGCTTGATTTACATGGAGATGGAGTTCCGTTGCCTGATGAACTGAACTCGTCAAATTATCAAACATCTTGTGGAACTAGGAAATCTTTAATGTGATCGGAATTTTTTTAACTTCCCTAATCAAATATGCAAGTAATTTGTGATTTGCAGCAAATTTTCAGCCACATTCAAGTAGTAATATTTCGGAGGATTTTCAACAAGTCTGAACCACACTCAGAGTCGTCAAAGGAAAAGCATGGTGTGGGCATGGTTGCAGTTGACAGCATTGACCTAGATTTGGCACAATAGTTGATTCAATGGCATTTTATATACCTCTTCCACTGGTCTTACATGACACTGTCTCAAATCCACGGCACCTCATTTTGCAGAAATCCACGGCACCTCATTTCATATTTAGCACATACCAAAGGTTCGTGCCCCACTATATATACTACTTATATATAAAGCAGTACACAGTTAAGCGATACAAGATGAAGAGATAGCCCTCTTACAAAGCATATCCAGGGATAACTATGCAAAACGCACGCAACTACGCTGAGGAAGAAGAACACATGAAGGACAAAGTACAACGCCACATTACGTCCTAGCACAACTAAGCTGCATGACAACGCCCCCGGAGGGAGAACGGCATGAAGCATTGCCGCTGTCAAGTCGAAATGGGCATGGGCTTTCACTCGGAACCCTGACATGGAGAGGAGAACCACAATGACATCTTCAAAAAGAGAACGGCGCCACCGTCGACGCCAAAGTGCGAAACTTTTGCTAGACAGCTCACCCATGCCACCACGAGGCCTCCAGGGCAACCGCGACGAGCTCAGACTCCCAGATCCGGATCGGGACCTCGCTACGGCCAAAGACAGAGCACGAGCCTGAGCCACCTGCCGCTACCCCCTTGGCGCCCACACGACCAGGAGGGAAAGCCACCATCGTCGCTGTAGCGCTTGCCAGAGAGCCAACTGTGTGGAACACCATCTGGGGCCGCCGCCCTGGCATCCTAGACTTGAGATACCACCAACTTTCCACTTCTCAACATTCCAACCCCAGTAGAAGGAGGAGAAAGCACTCATTCCGCTCCTAGCCTTTCGTCGGCAAAGGGATCTGGGTCGACAACCCATGGCATGAGGAGTCAACGTCCGTGCCATGATCAATCCCGGTGGACCGACAGGAAACAACCCCAAGACTGCCGACAACCGTCTTTGAGCAGATCCCAGCCATGAACAAGGGGAACCCGCGCAACGCCACATCTAAGGCCTTCAACACTGATCTGTACGAAGGCACCCTGGCAGGTGGACAACAATCAAGCAACCCCCACCATCAGCACACCCTCCACTTCCATGATGCCGCCGCAGCGGGGCACGAGGCCACCGAGAGCGAACTCGCACCCTTGACGCCACACGCTAGACGTCGTCACGAAGCCATTGTGGGCCGCCACACCGCAGGTCGGCCACCACACCACGCGAAATGTCCAGACCACGTCATCATAGACCACCCACCAGTAGGAGCCTAGAACGGCCCTCTCCACCGCCCCATGCTACCTCTTGAGCATGCGTTGGTTTTCCCTTAAAGAGGAAAGGGTGATGCAGCAAAGTAGCGTAAGTATTTTCACTAGTAGAAAAAGGGGCTTTTACCCCGGTTGGTAAGGGCCTTTTGTCCCGGTTTTCGAACCGGGACTAAAGGGTCGTTACTAAAGCCCTAACCCTTTAGTCCCGGTTCTTACACGAACCGGGACAGAAGGTCCTCCACGTGGCCGCTGCTGCCAGCCCAGGCAGGGGGGCCTTTGGTACCGGTTGGTGACACCAACCGGGACTAATAGGCAGGGCCTTTTGTCCCGGTTGGTGTCACCAACCGGGACCAATAGGCATCCACGCGTCAGCATTGCAGGGGCTGGGGTTTTTGTTTTTTTTGAAAGGGGGGGGGGGGGTTGGGGTTTTGGGGGGTTAATTTAGGTGTTTCATATATTGTGTTAGCTAGCTAATTAATAGAGAGAAGTGTCCTCTCTGATCTCCGTGCTTGATCGGCACTACGTACTATATACGTATGAAGAGGACTAGACACGCTAGCTAGTAATCAAATGAAGGAAACAGAAGATCGTCATGAACATATGCATACAGAGAGAAGTGATATCGACCACCTCTCCTTCTCCGAGAGATTCGTCGAACAACAAGTTCTTGTATATCTAACCGACACTACCGGCTACATATATACAATAATTATCTCTTACAATATAATCTCCTAATTAAATTGTAAGAACACAGGGTCCACATAGTATTCTCCGTTTTCAGCGATCACGTGGTCAAGGAAGAATGCCGCCAATTCCTCTTGAATTGCTCGCATACGATCTGGTGCTAGGAGTTCATCCCGCATCCGAAAGATCTAATTTGAAGAAGGGGGTCAATACATATATATATGAATAAATGAAACTCAACACAAATGATGGTAATAAAATAAAATTGTGAATATTATTGCTTACGCACTTCATATTGTTCGTCAGTGTAGCCCCGCTCACAGGTCGTGTAGCGGATGGACTCGCAAATGTAGTATCCACAGCAATTATTCCCGGGTTCCTGCCACAACCATTTTACAAGAAATAGAGGTCAAACTGATAAGCAAGCATGCTAAATGGTATTGATGAAAATAGCGCTTGAATCACTAGGAGATGCGCGGAACATGCTACTATAGTACTTACTTTCGGGTGTTTAAATTGCAGCATCTTCAGCAGTCCCGGAGCTTTTTTGGTGAATTTTCTCCAAACCCTGCCAGACAAAGAAAACAATTACTTGATATCAGGAAATGAACAAAGTTGCTGATATGGTGGATAATGATCAATTTAACTTACTTCTCGAGCATTTGAGTCATGTCCGCATAGTCCTGGGGATCTTTTCGTCTCGAGTCTAAGACGGTTACTACTCCCTGCTCAAGCTTAATCTCTAGGAGAATATAGTGGAAGCTGCGCATGCATGCATAAGTCATCAATTACATTACCATAACCTGGACTAATAAGAAAAACCGAATATGCACAAGACAGTAACACTCACTTGAAGTTGTAAGGAAAGAGTATTATATCTTTGTTTTGATTTAATACCAACGATCGTAGCAAGTTGGCCTCGGCTTCTTTGGCATGTTTTCAACCATATATGCATCTATGGGATTTGTGTTAATGAACCCAATATCACCAATTTGTCTTTTATTCAATTCGGCGATCTTCAATCTGCATAATATAGTGAGGATAATTATAAATACATGCAATGAAAGAGCTGACCTATATAGAGAGACTCAATGACATAAGTAGTAGTACTTAGAGACAGTAGCAAGTGATCGTTGATTTATCGAGGGCCTTTTGATTGAAAAACTGGAAGAACTCCTCAAATGGAACATTCAGCAGTACAATTCCAACGAGGTCATGCTCCGGTTTAACTCTCAGCGTCAAAGTATTCATCCCATCAGACTCTCTGCAGGTTTTCATGTACCAATCATGTAATCTTCGCATCATCGTTGTTAGAGATCTTTCATCTTTAACGAGAGGCTTCCCGTAATGGTATTTGTGTTCGTCCACCTCCATGATTTCATAATGTACATCGTCGGGCAGGTAATCTCCAATATTGCTATAACCGGGCAAGAATGCGCTCATAGTTGCCTCTCGGCGGAGACTTTGGTGGTTTTGTCAGGGCAGCCAGAGTGCGCTTTGCTTTCACCGGATCTACCTTCTCCTCCGGAGGTGGATGTTTCTTTGCTTTCACCCCTTCAAAGAAGTTCGTCACTTCAGCTCGCACGATCTTTGTGGTTTCCTCCTCGGTCCTCTCGTATGGTAACTTCTCTGGAGTGTTCAGAGAAGGACCGAATCTGTATTGCCTCCCGCCTCTGGCAGCTGTACTGCTAGACGCCGGCAGAGCAGACGGAGCGGCTGCGGCTGTCTTCTTTCCTTGCTTACGAGGCGGAGGAGAAGGACTATGACACGCCGGAGCAGCCGGAGCGGCGGCGGGTCTCTTCCGCCCTTGCTGACGAGGCGGAGAAGGAGGAGGCTGGCTGCTCTGGCACGCCGGCGCAGGCGGAGAAGGAGGCGGAGTGCCGCCACGCGCCGGAGAAGGAGGCTGAGTGCCCTGATCACTCGCCGGAGGAGGAGGCGGAGGAGGAGGCGGAGTGCCGCCACGCGCCGGAGAAGGAGGCTGAGTGCCCTGATCACTCACTGGAGGAGGAGGCGGCGGAGTGCCCTTACTCGCCGGAGGCGTCCAGTTCGGAAGGTTAATGAGCTCCTTCCGCCATAGGCATGGAGTCTTCAGAGCTAAACCCACCCGAGTCTCCCCTTCACCAGTAGGGTGGTCAAGCTGGAGGTCCTCAAATCCCTCCGTTATTTCATCCACCATCACCCTAGCATTTCCTTCTGGAATCGGCCGGCAGTGGTAGGTTGCGCCGGGTTCAGGAGGTAAAACAGAGCCAGCAGCCGCCTTGACTTTGAAGTTCTGCCATTGCGCCATGAGATGGCAATGTTGAGACTCCGTGATAGCATCCACGGGGTAGCTAGCAGGAGCCGTGAAGACATGCTCCGGCTGAAGCAGCTCGGTGGAAGCCACGCTGCTTCTCCGCTGAGATGGCGGGGTAGTTTCGGCATGTCGATTGCCGTCTCGTTCCTCTAGCACTTGAACCCTTTCGTGCAGCTTCTGAATTTGGGTCCGCTCCATTTTTTTCCTCCTCTCCTGGCTTTTGTAACCGCCTGCGTCCGGAAAACCAACCTTCCACGGAACGGAGCCTGGCGTGCCTCGTGTCCGTCCAGGGTGCTCAGGATTCCCGAGGGCCATTGTGAGCTCGTCGTTCTCTCTGTCTGGAACGAACGTCCCTTCCTGCGCTGCATCGATATAGTGCTGAATCTTCTTGACTGGTATTCTCAAAAGCTCGTCCGTCCAAACGCACCTCCCTAATACAGGGTCCAATTTTCCGCCAGCCCCGAAGAACCAAGTCCGGCAACGGTCTGGCCAGTTCATTGTCTGTGGTTCGATCCCTTTATCAAGCAGATCATTCTCAGCCTTGGCCCACTTAGGCCGGGCTTTGAGGTAGCCACCTGACCCCGTGCGATGGTGAAGCTTCTTCTTCGCAGCATTCTTCTTGTTTGTCGCTGACATCTTCTTACTCTTTTCCGATGTCTTGTGGGCCACAAATGCGGGCCAGTGATCTCTGATCTTCTCATACCGGCCGATGAATTCTGGTGTATCTTCTTTGTCGACAAACGTTTTCAGCTCATTCTTCCACCTCCTGAATAGGTCTGCCATCTTCTTAAGAGCATGAGACTTGATTAATTGCTCTTTAACTGGCTTCTCCGGATCCTCCTCTGGCGGTAGGGTGAAATTTGCCTTCAGCTCAGTCCAAAGATCATCTTTCTGCATATCATTGACATAAGACACCTCAGGGTCTTCCTTCTTAGGCTTATACCATTGGTGGATACTGATCGGGATCTTGTCCCTAACAAGAACCCCGCACTGAGCAACAAATGCTTCCTTTGTCCGGATGGGTTCAATCGGTTGACCGTCGCGCGCGATTGCTGTGATCTCAAACCTTTCATCCGAGCGCAACTTTCTCTTCGGGCCTCGTCTCTTTACCGAAGTTGTGATTGATCCGGAGGGCTAGAAAAAAGAAGAAAGACGAGAGTTAATTAATATGTGTACATACCAAAACAATGAATGCATCAATTAGCTAGTCAACATAGGCTTAACTAATATATTTACCTGGCCGGACTCTGTTCGGTCACCGGAGCCGTCACCACGGGCTCCTTCTTGCACCAGCATTGGGTCACCGGAGCCATCATAATCATGTCTTTCCTCCTCCACTCTTCGATCACCGTAGCCTGCTTCTTCACCCTGTTCTTCCAGACCATCATTGTCGTTAAGATACGACAAGATGTCACCTCCGGCTAAGATTATGTCCCCCAACACCTCTTCTGCTTGCTCGTCTCGTCCGTGCTCCATTGTTTCTGCAAATATTACAACATGGCAATTATTACAAAAACATGACAGCAGGTGGATATATTAGTGCAAACGTAGACCTAGCTTATTCCGGGTTTGGGGTGGCCTCGGCAACGCTTCAAGGGTAGGGGCGCGGCGGGAGGGGGTAGGAGACCGACATCGTTTTTTTCTAGGGTTTGGGTGTCCTTGAGAGTTTTGGTCGAGCGAGAGGGCCAGGGGGTGCTCCCGTTGTATAATTTATCACGGTCGAAGTTATCCGGGAGGGGGAGGCAACTAGCGATGAAAACTGAAACTTTTCACAAGTGTTTGTTATATAGTCCGACGTCCCCCCCTCATGTCGAAGTTATCGGGGAGGGCCTGGGTAGATCGACAACGACGACGCTCGTTTTCTAGGGTTGGGTGGCCTCGATAGTTGGTCGGGCAAGCGGACCGCCTCTCTCTCATGCATGTCCGACGTGCCCCCTCATGTCAAAGTTATCGGGGAGAGGGTAAATTTTACAAAGTTTTCATACAATCAAAGAACTCTCTATATATCATCATCATCTATCATCACAATCAAAGAACTCTACATATCATCATCATCATCATATCATTTACAGAAAAATTCTAAAGAAAAAATAATCTATATATCACAATATCAATATTTTCTATATACATACATCCATACATACATACATACACATACATATACATCTACATCAATTATATATATATGAACAAAAAAAATACTAATTCTATGAACATAAAAAGGTCTATGAACAAAAAAACATCACATCAATATTTTCATCCATCCATATATACATACATACATACATACATACATATATATATATACATCTACATTATATATGAACAAAAAAATACATAAACTTTACTAATAAAAAAAGACAGCGGGCCGGGGCGGCGGCAGCTCACAGCGTGGGTGGCGACGGCGACGGCGACGGCGGGGTCGGGGCAGGGCGCGGGCTCTGGGGCGGTGACGTACGGCGACGACGACAGTGGTGGCGGGGCAGGGGCGCAGGCTCGGGAGCGGCGACGACGACGGCGGGGGCGGGGCAGGGCGCGGGCTCCGGGGCGGTGACGGCGACGATGATGGCGGGGGCGGGGCAGGGCGCGGGCTCGGTGACGGCGACGGCGACGGCGGTGGCGGGGCAGGGGCGCGGGCTCGGGGGCGGTGACGTCGACAGCGACGGCGGGGCCGGGGCAGGGCGCGGGCTCGGCGACGGCGCGACGGAGGGGCCGGGGCACGGGCGCGGGCTCCTCGATGGCGACGGAGGGGGCAGGGCAGGGGCGCGGGCTCAGGGGCGGGGCGGCGTCGGGGCAGCCTGCCGGCGTCGATGTGCAGATGAACTCTGAAAATTTACTAAGTGTTTGCTTATATAGCAACGCCATTGGTCCCGGTTCGGGACACCAACCGGGACCAATGCCCCCTTTAGTCCCGGTTGGTGCCACCAACCGGGACCAAAGGCCTCTTTTCAGCAGCCCAAAGGGCGGGAAGCGGCAGCCTTTGGTCCCTGTTGGTGGCACCAACCGGGACTAAAGGGGTGGCATTGGTACCGGTTGGCGCCAATGGTTGGGTTTCTAGTCGTATTCAGGCCGTGGTGGCCCAGTAGATGGCACTTTTTTTTTCTTTGTTGCTTTATTTATTTTATTTTGTTTCTACTTACAACAAAATACTTACTGTTGCTATTTTTATTTATTTTATTAAAGTTTATTTTTTAATTCTTTTTGCTTTTAGGTCACAAAAATTATAAACTTTCTCTTAGTGCCATTAGTTTTCAAATTTGAATAGTTTAAATTTGAATTCTTTGAAATTTGTGTGAATCACTAGTTTGTGATTAACTTTGCTATAAAAATAGATTTTGGAGTGATTCTTTTTCCTGCTATTTAATATTACTGTGTTTTATGATTCTATTCAAAAACAGATTTTGTTATTTTAGTTTCTAACAAAACAAATCTTTATGATAATGCTTTTTGCTATTAAAGTTTCTAACAAAAACATTCTTTATGAAAATTCCTTTTGCTATTGGAGTTTTATAAAAGCTTTTTAGTTGATTCTTTTGGCTATTGAAGAATATTATTGTTTTGTTTTAGTTGATCATAACAGCATATTTTAATTGATTATTTTTAGTTCATTCTTTTTGCTATTTGTTCATGAGTTATAAATGACCCTTAAATTGAAAAGCACTACAAATGAACTCTGAAAACGTGGAAAGTTGGCATGGTATCATCATTTCACCCACATAGCATGTGCTAAAAAGTTGAGAGGGTTACGGCAAAAACTGGATGCACTTCGTGTACAAAATGGACAATCTCTTCCGAAGTGTCAGGGTTTCGAACGAAAACTCATCAGTTACAAAGGGATTTCATTTTTTTGAACTTATTTGAACTCCAGACTTTTTGTGTGTTCAAAATGCACCATTCAAAGCCACATCATCATTTATCAACCCTTTCTGACTTCATTTGTTATTTTTCATGCATTTACTGATTTTCATGAGCTATATGACCGTGAAATTGAAAAGCACTACAAATGAACTCTGAAAAGGTTGAAAGTTGGCATGGTGTCATCATTTCACCCACATAGCATGTGCTAAAAAGTTGAGAGCTATATGACCGTCATTTTTCAACCCTTTCTGACTTCATTTGTTATTTTTCATGCATTTACTGATTTTCATGAGCTATATGACCGTGAAATTGAAAAGCACTACAAATGAACTCTGAAAAGGTTGAAAGTTGGCATGGTGTCATCATTTCACCCACATAGCATGTGCTAAAAAGTTGAGAGGGTTACGGCAAAAACTGGATGCACTTCGCGTACAAAATGGACAATCTCTTCCGAAGTATCAGGGTTTCGAACGAAAACTCATCAGTTACAAAGGGATTTCATTTTTTTGAACTTATTTGAACTCCAGACTTTTTGTGTGTTCAAAATGCACCATTCAAAGCCACATCATCATTTGTCAACCCTTTCTGACTTCATTTGTTATTTTTCATGCATTTACTGATTTTCATGAGCTATATGACCATGAAATTGAAAAGCACTACAAATGAACTCTGAAAAGGTTGAAAGTTGGCATGGTGTCATCATTTCACCCACATAGCATGTGCTAAAAATTTGAGAGGGTTACGGCAAAAACTGGATGCACTTCGTGTACAAAATGGACAATCTCTTTCGAAGTATCAGGATTTCGGACGAAAACTCATCTGTTACAACAGGCATTTCAAATGAACTACAAAAAGGTTGAAAGTTGGCATGGTATCATCATAATAGTTGTTGAGAGAAAGTCTTCACTTTTTCTTCGCTTTAGTCCTTTGCTTATTGCGCCGTAACCATGGATAATCTTCATCGTTTATCAGGATGCTTGGATCAGCCTTGACTTTGAAGGGAGGAATTTCATGAAACTTTTCATAATCTTCAGACATGTCTGTCTTGCCCTCCACTCCCACGATGTCCCTTTTTCCTGAAAGAACTATGTGGCGCTTTGGCTCATCGTATGATGTATTCGCTTCCTTATCTTTTCTTTTTCTCGGTCTGGTAGACATGTCCTTCACATAGATAACCCGTGCCACATCATTGGCTAGGAAGAACGGTTCGTCAGTGTACCCAAGATTGTTCAGATCCACTGTTGTCATTCCGTACTGTGGGTCTACCTGTACGCCGCCTCCTGACAGATTGACCCATTTGCACTTAAACAAAGGGACCTTAAAATCATGTCCGTAGTCAAGTTCCCATATGTCCACTATGTAACCATAATATGTGTCCTTTCCCCTCTCGGTTGCTGCAGCAAAGCAGACACCGCTGTTTTGGTTGATGCTCTTTTGATCTTGGGCGATCGTGTAAAATGTATTCCCATTTATCTCGTATCCTTTGTAAGTCAATACAGTCAAAGATGGTCCCCTGGACAATGAGTATAGCTCATCACAAACAGTGTTGTCACCTCTGAGACGTGTTTCCAACCAACTGCTGAAAGTCCTGATGTGTTCACATGTAATCCAGTCATCGCACTACTCCGGGTGTTTGGAGCGCAGACTGTTCTTGTGTTCATCGACATACGGGGTCACCAAGGTAGAGTTCTATAGAACTGTGTAGTGTGCTTGAGACCAAGAATATCCGTCCCTCCATATTATTGAGTCCCCTCCAAGCGTGCCTTTTCCAGTCAGTCTCCCCTCATACCACGATTTAGGGAGACCTATCTTCTTAAGGCCAGGAATGAAGTCAACACAAAACCCAATGACATCCTCTGTTTGATGGCCCATGGAGATTCTTCCTTCTCGCCTAGCGTGGTTACGGACATATTTCTTTAGGACTCCCATGAACCTCTCAAAGGGGAACATATTGTGTAGAAATACGGGCCCCAGAATGACAATCTCGTCAACTAGATGAACTAGGACGTGCGTCATGATATTGAAGAAGGATGGTGGGAACACCAGCTCGAAACTGACAAGACATTGCGCCACATCACTCCTTAGCCTTGGTATGATTTCTGGATCAATCACCTTCTGATAGATTGCATTGAGGAATGCACATAGCTTCACAATGGCTAATCGAACGTTTTCTGGTAGAAGCCCCCTCAATGCAACCGGAAGCAGTTGCGTCATAATCACGTGGCAGTCATGAGACTTTAGGTTCTGGGACTTTTTCTCTGCCATATTTATTATTCCCTTTATATTCGACGAGAAGCCAGTCGGGACCTTCATACTGAGCAGGCATTCAAAGAAGATTTCTTTCTCTTCTTTCGTAAGAGCGTAGCTGGCAGGACCTTCATACTGCTTCCGAGGCATGCCGTCTTTTTTGTGCAAACGTTGCAGGTCCTCCCGTTCCTCAGGTGTATCTTTTGTCTTCCCATACACGCCCAAGAAGCTTAGCAGGTTCACACAAAGGTTCTTCGTCACATGCATCACGTCGATTAAAGAGCGGACCTCTAGCTCTTTCCAGTAGGGTAGGTCCCAAAATATAGATTTCTTCTTCCACATGGGTGCGTGTCCCTCAGCGTCATTCGGAACAGCTAGTCCGCCGGGACCCTTTCCAAATATTACGTGTAAATCATTGACCATAGCAAGTACATGATCACCGATACGCATGGCGGCCTTCTTACGGTGATCTGCCTCGCCTTTGAAATGCTTGCCTTTCTTTCGACATTGATGGTTGGTCGGAAGAAATTGACGATGGCCCAGGTACACATTCTTCCTGCATTTGTCCAGGTATATACTTTCAGTGTCATCTAAACAGTGCGTGCATGCGTGGTATCCCTTGTTTGTCCGTCCTGAAAGGTTACTGAGAGCGGGCCAATGGTTGATGGTTACAAACAGCAACGCGTGCAGGTTAAATTCCTCCTGTTTGTGCTCATCCCACGTACGTACACCGTTTCCATTCCACAGCTGTAAAAGTTCTTCAACTAATGGCCTTAGGTACACATCAATATCGTTGCCGGGTTGCTTAGGGCCTTGGATGAGAACTGGCATCATAATGAACTTCCGCTTCATGCACATCCAAGGAGGAAGGTTATACATACATAGAGTCATGGGCCAGGTGCTATGATTGCTGCGCTGCTCCCCGAAAGGATTAATGCCATCCACGCTTAAACCAAACCATACGTTCCTTGGGTCAGCTGCAAACTCAACCCAGTACTTTCTCTCGATTTTTCTCCACTGCGACCCATCAGCGGGTGCTCTCAACTTCCCGTCTTTCTTACGGTCCTCACTGTGCCATCGCATCAACTTGGCATGCTCTTCATTTCTGAACAGACGTTTCAACCGTGGTATTATAGGAGCATACCACATCAGCTTCGCAGGAACCCTCTTCCTAGGGGGCTCGCCGTCAACATCACCAGGGTCATCTCGTCTGATCTTATACCGTAATGCACCGCATACCGGTCATGCGTTCAGATCCTTGTACGCATCGCGGTAGAGGATGCAGTCATTAGGGCATGCATGTATCTTCTGCACCTCCAATCCTAGAGGGCATACGACCTTCTTTGCTGCGTATGTACTGTCGGGCATTTCGTTATCCTTTGGAAGCTTCTTTTTCAATATTTTCAATAGCTTCTCAAATCCTTTGTCAGGCACAGCATTCTCTGCCTTCCACTGCAGAAATTCCAGTACGGTACCGAGCTTTGTGTTGCCATCTTCGCAATTGGGGTACAACCCTTTTTTGTGATCCTCTAACATGCGATCGAACTTTAGCTTCTCCTTTTGACTTTCGCATTGCGTCCTTGCATCGACAATGACCCGGCGGAGATCATCATCATCGGGCACTGGTTCCTCTTGATCTTCAGCAGCTTCCCCCGTTGCAGCATCATTGGGCACATCGTCTGGTTCCTCTTGATCTTCAGCAGCTTCCCCGGTTGCAGCATCACCGTATTCATGGGGCGCATAGTTGTCATCGTCCTCTTCTTCTTTGCCGTGTTCCATCATAACCCCTATTTCTGCGTGCCTAGTCCAAACATTATAGTGTGGCATGAAACCCTGGTAAAGCAGGTGGGTGTGAAGGATTTTCCGGTCAGAGTAAGACTTCATATTCCCACATGTAGGGCATGGACAACACATAAAACCATTCTGTTTGTTTGCCTCAGCCACTTCAAGAAAATCATGCACGCCCTTAATGTACTCGGAGGTGTGTCTGTCACCGTACATCCATTGCCGGTTCATCTGCGTGCATTCTGCTAAACCGTACAAATCTCAAGGAAAATTGAGCTTTTAGGTCAAGCTTCGAGAGGAGAAAGCTTAACTACTATGGCTCGGGCATTTCATCGAACACCTCATGTGCATAGGAGGTGAGCTAGAGCACCACAAAGCCCTCCCCTCGCCGGCCAGAGAAAAACAGAGCACTGGAGTGCTCTGCTCGCGGGCGAGGGGTATATATAGGCACCTCATTGGTCCCGGTTCGTGGCATGAACCGGGAGTAAAGGGGGCGCATTGGTGCCGGTTGGTGGCACCAACCGGGACTAAAGGGGGGGCATTGGTCCCGGTTGGTGCCACTAACCGGTACCCATGCCCACCTTTAGTCCCGGTTGGTGCCACCAACCGGGACCAAAGGACATGTGCTGCCCGCGTCGCGGCCAAAGTTTAGTCCCACCTCGCTAGTTGAGAGAGCTCGTGAGTGGTTTATAAGCGCTGCTGCGCCCACCCTCTCGAGCTCCTCTCAACTGCAGGGTTTCGGGCCTAACCGTTCTCTTTGCCTGTGGGGCCTACTGGGCCTTCTGCGGGCCTGAATCCTGGCCCATGGATGGGTTTCAAGTCATATTTACGCAGTGGTGGCCCAGTAGGTGGCATAATTTTTTTCCCTGTTTTTTGTTTTCTCTTTTGCTTTATTTATTTTGTTTTGTTTCTACTTACAACAAAAAACTTATTTATTTTATTAAATTTTGTTTCTAATTACTTATGTATTTTACTTTATTTATTTTAGGAATTATTAATTCTATGCCCCCGGTTCGTTAGTTGTGCTCAGTTTTCCCCATTCGTTAACTTTTTCCTCACTTTTCCCCATGCGTCGGGTTTTCTGCTTTCACATTTTCCTCACTTTTGCCCCCGCAAAATTGCTCAAAATCCCTCACTTTTCCCCATGTGGGGAAAACTGAGCACAACTAAGGAATTGGGGGCACAGATGGAATAATCCCTTTATTTTATTTTTATTTATTTTACTCCTGCTATTTTTATTTATTTTACTGCTGCTATTTTTATTTATTTTATTAAGGTTTATTTATTTTATTTACTATAGTTTATTTTATTTTATTTTATTAAGGTTTATTTATTTTTATTTATTTTATTAAGGTTTATTTATTTTATTTACTATAAAAAAAATGAACATAGATGCGCCTATAGAGAAAATTCAACCTAAATTCATAATAAATTTCTATGAAATTCAAAGAAATTTACTCTGAATTTAGGTCAAATTCCCTGTATAAGGGCATCTATTTTCACTTTGAGAGGAGCTCAACAAGGCAGAGAGGGACGGGCTTATAAACCGGTGTGAGCGCCCTTCGGTTGGCGAGGTGGGACTAAACTCTGGCCGCAACTAGGACCAACCCTTTAGTCCCTGTTTGTGGTATGAACCGGGGCTAAAGGGTGAGCCTCTGGTCCCGGTTCAAGCCACCAACCGGGACCATGGTGGTGGGCCAGGAGCGAGGCCCATTGGTCCCGGTTTGTCCCACCAACCGGGACCAAAGGGGCCGGACGAACCGGGACCAATGCCCCCACGAGGCCCGGCAGGCCCCTGGCTGCACGAACCGGGACCAATGCTCACATTAGTCCCGGTTCGTGACTGAACCGGGACTAATATGAATATTGCCTTGTGACCAAAGCCCAGTTTTCTACTAGTGTTCGCTCAGTTTTTGAGAACCAAGGTATCAATCCAGTAGGAGGTTACACGCAAGTCGCCTTATACCTGCACAAACAAATAAGAACCTTGCAACCAACGCGATAAAGGGGTTGTCAATCCCTTCATGGCCACTTGCAAAAGTGAGATCTGATAAAGATAGTAAATATTTTTGGTATTTTTGTTTTATAGATTGGAAAGTAAAGATTGCAAAATAAAATAGATCAGAAAGTTATATGATGGAAAAGAGACTCGGGGGCCATAGGTTTCACTAGTGGCTTCTCTCAAGATAGCATAATCAACGGTGGGTGAACAAATTACTGTCGAGCAATTCATAGAAAAGCGCATAGTTATGAGAATATCTAGGCATGATCATGTATATAGGCATCACATCCGCGACAAGTAGACCGAAACGATTCTGCATCTACTACTATTACTCCACACATCGGCCGCTATCCAGCATGCATCTAGAGTATTAAGTTCATAAGAACAGAGTAATGCATTAAGCAAGATGACATGATGTAGATGGATAAACTCAAGCAATATGATATAAACCCCATCTTTTTATCCTCGATGGCAACAATACAATACGTGCCTTGCTGCCCCTGCTGTCACTGGGAAAGGACACGGCAAGATTGAACCCAAAGCTAAGCACTTCTCCCATTGCAAGAAAGATCAATCTAGTAGGCCAAACCAAACTGATAATTCAAAGTGAGTTGCAAAGATAACAAATCATACATATAAGAATTCAGAGAAGAACCAAATATTGTTCATAGATAATCTTGATCATAAACCCACGATTCATCGGATCTCGACAAACACACCGTAAAAAGAATTACATCGAATAGATCTCCAAGAGAATCGAGGAGAACTTTGTATTGAGATCCAAAGAGAGAGAAGAAGCCATCTAGCTAATAACTATGGACCCGAAGGTCTATGGTAAACTACTCACACATCATCGGAGAGGCTATGGTGTTGATGTAGAAGCCCTCCATGATCGATCCCCCCCCCGGCGGAGCGCCGGAAAAGGCCCCAAGATGGGATCTCACGGGTACAGAAGGTTGCGGCGGTCGAAATAGGGTTCCGTGGTGCTCTCGGATGTTTTCGGGGTATAAAAGTATATATAGGCGAAAGAAGTAAGTCGGTGGAGCCACGAGGGGCCCACGAGGGTGGGGGGCGCACCTACCCCCCCTGGGCGTGCCTCCCCGCCTCGTGGCCACCTCGTTGCTTCCTTGACGTCCACTCCAAGTCTTCTGGATTGCGTTTGTTCCAAAAATAACTCTCGTGAAGATTTCATTCCGTTTGGATTCCGTTCAGATTTCGTTTGATATTCCTTTTCTGCGAAACACTGAAATAGGCAAAAAAACAGCAATTTGCACTGGGCCTTTGGTTAATAGATTAGTCCCAAAAATAATATAAAAGTGTATAATTAAGCCCATTAAACATCCAAAACAGATAATATAATAGCATGGAACAATAAAAAATTATAGATACGTTGGAGGCATATCAAGCATCCCCAAAGCTTAATTCCTGCTCGTCCTCGAGTAGGTAAATGATAAAAACAGAATTTTTGATGTGGAATGCTTTCTAGCATAATTCTCAATGTAATTTTCTTTATTGTGGCATGAATGTTCAGATCCGAAAGATTCAAGACAAAACTTTAATATTGACATAAAAATAATAATACTTCAAGCATACTAACTGAGCAATCATGTCTTCTCAAAATAACGTGGCCAAAGAAAGTTCATCCCTACAAAATCATACAGTTTGGTCATGCTCCATTTTTGTCACACAAGAATGCTCTCATCATGCACAACCCCGATGACAAGCCAAGCAATTGTTTCATACTTTAGTAATCTAAAAAAAATCAACTTTCACGCAATACATGAGCGTGAGCCATGGATATAGCACTATGGGTGGAATAGAATATAATGATGTGGGTTGTGTGGAGAAGACAAAAAAAAAGTCTCACATTGACGCGGCCAATCAACGGGCTAGGGAGATGCCCATAAATTGATGTCAATGCAAGGAGTAGGGATTGCCATGTAACAGATGCACTAGAGCTATAAATGCATGAAAGCTCAACAAAAGAAACTAAGTGGGTGTGCATCCAACTTGCTTGCTCATGAAGACCTAGGGCATTTGAGGAAACCCATTGTTGGAATATACAAGCCAAGTTCTATAATGAAAAATTCCCACTAGTATATGAAAGTGACAAAAAAGAGACTCTCTATCATAAAGATCATGGTGCTACTTTGAAGCACAAGTGTGGAAAAGGATAGTAACATTGTCCCTTTTTTTATTTTTTTAGGCCTTCCTTTTTTTTGGCCTTTCTTTTTTTTTCCTTTCTTTTGGGACAATGCTCTAATAATGATGATCATCACACTTCTATTTATTTACAAATCAATGATTACAACTCGATACTAGAACAAAATATGACTCTACATGGATACCTCCGGCGGTGTACCGGGATAGGCAATGAATCAAGAGTGACATGTATGATGAATTATGCATGGTGCTTTGCCACAAATACGATGTCAACTACATGATCATGCAAGGCAATATTACAATGATGAAGCTGATGTCTACTACACAACCTTCTTCTTGTAGACATTGTTGGGCCTCCAAGTGCAGAGGTTTGTAGGACAGTAGCAAATTTCGCTCAAGTGGATGACTTAAGGTTTATCAATTCGTGGGAGGCGTAGGATGAAGATGGTCTCTCTCAAGCAACCCTGCAACCAAATAATAAAGAGTCTCTTGTGTCCCCAACACACCCAATACAATGGTAAATTGTATAGGTGCACTAGTTCGGTGAAGAGATGGTGATACAAGTGCAATATGGATGGTAGATATAGGTTTTTGTAATCCGAAAATATAAAAACAGAAAGGTAACTAATAATAAAAGTGAGCGTAAACGGTATTGCAATGCTAGGAAACAAGGTCTAGGGTTCATACTTTCACTAGTGCAAGTTCTCTCAACAATAATAACATAATTGGATCATATAAATATCCCTCAACATGCAACAAAGAGTCACTCCAAAGTCACTAATAGCGGAGAACAAACGAATAGATTATTGTAGGGTACGAAACCACCTCAAAGTTATTCTTTCGGATCGATCTATTCAAGAGTTCGTACTAGAATAACACCTTAAGACACATATCAACCAAAACCCTAATATCACCTAGATACTCCAATGTCACCTCAAGTATCCGTGGGTATGATTATACGATATGCATCACACAATCTCGGATTCATCAATTCAACCAACACATAGAACCTCAAAGAGTGCCCCAAAGTTTCTACTTGAGAGTCAAGACGAAAACGTGTGCCAACCCCTATGCATAAGTTCACAATGTTACGGAACCCGCAAGTTGATCACCAAAACATACATCAAGTAGATCACGTGAATATCCCATTGTCACCACAGATAAGCACATGCAAGACATACATCAAGTGTTCTCAAATCCTTAAAGACTCAATCCGATAAGATAACTTCAAAGGGAAAACTCAATCCATTACAAGAGAGTAGAGGGGGAGAAACATCATAAGATCCAACTATAATAGCAAAGCTCGCGATACATCAAGATCGTACCACCTCAGGAACACGAGAGAGAGGGAGATCAAACACATAGCTACTGGTACATACCCTCAGCCCCGAGGGTGAACTACTCCCTCCTCGTCATGGAGAGCGTCGGGATGATGAAGATGGCCACCCGTGATGGATCCCCCCTTCGGCAGGGTGCCGGAACAGGGTCCCGATTGGTTTTTGGTGGCTACAGAGGATTGCAGTGGCGGAACTCCCGATCTAGGTTATTTTCTGGAGGTTTCTGTATATATAAGAGGTTTTGGCGTCAAGAACAAGTCAGGGGGGTCTCCGAGCTGTCCACGAGGTAGGGAAGCGCGCCCAGGGGGGTGGGCGCGCCCCCCACCCTCGTGGGCAGCCCGGGACTCTTCTGGCCCAACTCTTTTACTCCATGGCCTTCTTCTAGTCCAAAAATAAGCTCCGTGAAATTTCAGGTCAATTGGACTCCGTTTGATTTTCCTTTTCTGTAAAACTCAAAAACAAGGAAAAAATAAAAACTGGCACTGGGCTATAGGTTAATAGGTTAGTCCCGAAAATCATATAAATAGCATATAAATGCATATAAAACATCCTAGATGGATAATATAATAGCATTGAACAATCAAAAATTATAGTTACGTTGGAGACGTATCAGCATCCCCAAGCTTAATTCCTGCTCGTCCTCGAGTAGGTAAATGATAAAAACAGAATTTTTGATGTGGAATGCTACCTAACATATTTATCATTGTAATCTTCTTTATCGTGGCAAGAATATTCAGATCCATAAGATTCAAGACAGAAGTTGAATATTGACATGAAAACAATAATACTTCAAGCATACTAACAAAGCAATCATGTCTTCTCAAAATAACATGGCCAAAGCAAGCTATCCCTACAAAATCATATAGTCTGGCTATGCTCTATCTTCATCACACAAAATATTTAAATCATGCACAACCCCGATGAGAAGCCAAGCAATTGTTTCATACTTTTGATGTTCTCAAACTTTTTCAATCTTCACGCAATACTTGAGCGTGAGCCATGGACATAGCACTTTAGGTGGAATAGAATGGTGTTTGTGGAGAAGACAAAAAGGGAGAAGATAGTCTCACATCAACTAGGCGTATCAACGGGCTATGAAGTTGCCCATCAATAGATATCAATGTGAGTGAGTAGGGATTGCCATGCAACGGATGCGCTAGAGCTATAAGTGTATGAAAGCTCAACAAAAGAAACTAAGTGGGTGCGCATCCAACTTGCTTGCTCACGAAGACCTAGGGCATTTTGAGGAAGCCCACCATTGGAATATACAAGCCAAGTTCTATAATGAAAGATTCCCACTAGTATATGAAAGTGACAACATAGGAGACTCTCTATCATGAAGATCATGGTGCTACTTTGAAGCACAAGTGTGGTAAAAGGATAGTAGCATTGCCCCTTCTCTCTTTTTCTCTCATTTTTTGGGCCTTCTCTACTTTTTTTTTATGTTTTTTTGTCCTCTTTTTTTATTTTTATTTTTATTTTTCATCCGGAGTCTCATCCCGACTTCTGGGGCAATCATAGTCTCCATCATCCTTTCCTCACTGCGACAATGCTCTAATAATGTTGATCATCACACTTTTATTTACATACAACTCGATACTTAAAACAAAATATAACTCTGTATGAATGCGTCCGGCGATGTACCTGTTGGGGAACGTAGCAGAAATTCAAAATTTTCTACGCATCACCAAGATCAATCTATGGAGTTTACTAGCAACAAGAGGGAAGGAGTGCATCTACATACCCTTGTAGATCGCGAGCGGAAGCGTTCAAGAGAACGGGGTAGATGGAGTCGTACTCGTCGTGATCCAAATCACCGATGATCCTAGCGCCGAACGGACGGCACCTGCGCGTTCAACACACGTATGGAGCAGCGACGTCTCGTCCTTCTTGATCCAGCAAGGGGGGAGGAGAGGTTGATGGAGATCCAGCAGCACGACGGCGTGGTGGTGGAAGTAGCGGGATTCCAACAGGGCTTCGCCAAGCGCTGCGGGAGGAGGGAGATGTGTCACGGGAGGGAGAGGGAGGCGCCAGGGCTTGGGGTGTTGCTGACCTCCCTCCCCCCACTATATATAGGGCCAAGGGAGAGGGGGGCACAGCCTTGGCCCTTCCTCCAAGGAAGGGTGCGGCCAGGGAGGAGTCCTTCCTCCCCAAGGCACCTCGGAGGTGCCTTCCCCCTTTAGGACTCTCCCTTTCCCTTATCTCTTGGCGCATGGGCCTCTTGGGGCTAGTGCCCTTGGCCCATATAGGCCAAGGTGCACACCCCTACAGCCCATGTGGCCCCCCGGGGCTGGTGGACCCCCTTGGTGGACCCCCGGACCCCTTTCGGCACTCCCGGTACAATACCGATAAAGTGCGAAACTTTTTCGGCGACCAAAATAAGACTTCCCATATATAAATCTTTACCTCCGGACCATTCCGGAACTCCTCGTGACATCCGGGATCTCATCCGGGACTCCGAACAACTTTCGGGTTACCGCATACTAATATCTCTATAACCCTAGCGTCACCGAACCTTAAGTGTGTAGACCCTACGGGTTCGGGAACCATGCAGACATGACCGAGACGTTCTCCGGCCAATAACCAACAGCGGGATCTGGATACCCATGTTGGCTCCCACATGTTCCACGATGATCTCATCGGATGAACCACGATGTCGAGGATTCAATCAATCCCGTATACAATTCCCTTTGTCTATCGGTATGTTACTTGCCCGAGATTCGATCGTCGGTATCCCGATACCTTGTTCAATCTCGTTACCGGCAAGTCTCTTTACTTGTTCTGTAACTCACATCATCCCGTGATCAACTCCTTGGTCACATTGTGCACATTATGATGATGTCCTACCGAGTGGGCCCAGAGATACCTCTCCATTTACACGGAGTGACAAATCCCAGTCTCGATTCGTGCCAACCCAACAGACACTTTAGGAGATACCTGTAGTGCACCTTTATAGCCACCCAGTTACGTTGTGACGTTTGGTACACCCAAAGCATTCCTACGGTATCCGGGAATTGCACAATCTCATGGTCTAAGGAAATGATACTTGACATTAGAAAAGCTCTTAGCAAACGAACTACACGATCTTGTGCTAGGCTTAGGATTGGGTCTTGTCCATCACATCATTCTCCTAATGATGTGATCCCGTTATCAACGACATCCAATGTCCATGGTCAGGAAACCGTAACCATCTATTGATCAACGAGCTAGTCAAATAGTGGCTTACTAGGGACATGGTGTTGTCTATGTATCCACACATGCATTTGAGTTTCCTATCAATACAATTCTAGGATGGATAATAAACGATTATCATGAACAAGGAAATATAATAATAACCTATTTATTATTGCCTCTAGGGCATATTTCCAACAGTCTCCCACTTGCACTAGAGTCAATAATCTAGTTCACATCACCATGTGATTAACACTGACAGGTCACATCACCATGTGACCAACATCCAAAGAGTTTACTAGAGTCAACAATCTAGTTCACATCACTATGTGATTAACACTCAATGAGTTCTGGTTTGATCATGTTATGCTTGTGAGAGAGGTTATTAATCAACGGGTCTGAACCTTTCAGATCCGTGTGTGCTTTACGAATATCTATGTCATCTTGTGGATGCTACCACGCGCTACTTGGAGCCATTTCAAGTATCTGCTCTACTATACGAATCCGGTTTACTACTCAGAGTCATCCGGATTAGTGTCAAAGTTCGCATCGACGTAACCCTTTACGACGAACTCCTTTTCACCTCCATAATCGAGAAAATTCCTTAGTCCACTAGATACTAAGGATATGTTCGACGCTGTCATGTGATCCATTCCCGAATCACTATTGTACCCCTTGACCAACTCATGGCAAGGCACACTTAATGTGCGGTACAAAGCATAGCATACTGTAGAGCCTACGTCTAAAGCATAGGGGACGACCTTCGTCCTTTCTCTCTCTTCTGCCGTGGTCAGGTCTTGAGTCTTACTCAATACTCACACCTTGTAACACAGCCAAGAACTCCTTCTTTGCTGATCTATTTTGAACTCTTTCAAAATCATGTCAAGGTGTGCGTTCTTTGAAAGTATCATCGGGCGTCTTGATCTATCTCTATAGATCTTGATGCCCAATATGTAAGCAGCTTTTATCCAGGTCTTCCTTTGAAAAAATCCTTTCAAACAACCCTTTATGCTTTCCAGAAATATTACATCATTTCGGACCAACAATATGTCATTCACATATACTTATCAGAAATGTTGTAGCGCTCCCACTCACTTTATTGTAAATACAAGTTTCTAAAAAACTTTGTATAAACCCAAAAACTTTGATCACTCCATCAAAGCGTATATTCTGACTCCGAGATGCTTGCTCTAGTCCATGGAAGGATCGCTGGAGCTAGCATACCTTTTAGCATCCTTAGGATCAACAAAACCTTTCTGATTGTATCACATACAACCTTTCCTTACGAAAACTGGTAAGGAAACTTGTTTTGACATCCATCTGCCAGATTTCATAAATGCAGCTAATGCTAACATGATTCCGACGGACTTAAGCATCGCTACGGATGAGAAAATCTCATCGTAGTCAACTCCTTGAACCCGTGGAAATACTCTTTGCCACAAGTCGAGCTTCATAGACGGTAACATTACCGTCCACGTCCGTCTTCTTCTCAAAGATCCATTTATCTCGGATTTCATGGCTTCTAACCATTTGTCGGAATATGGGCCCACCATCGCTTCTCCATAGCTCGTAGGTTCAGTATTGTCCAACAACATGATATCCCAGACAGGATCACGTACCACTCTGAAGTAGCACGCATCCTCGTCGTCCTACGAGGTTTGGTAGTGACTTGATCCGAAGTTTCATGATCACTATCATAAGCTTCCACTTCAATTGGTGTAGGTGCCACAGGAACAACTTCCTGTGCCCTGCTACACACTAGTTGAAGTGACGGTTCAATAACCTTATCAAGTCTCCACCATCCTCCCACTCAATTCTTTCGAGAGAAACTTTTCCTCGAGAAAGGACTCGTTTCTAGAAGCAATTACTTTTGCTTCCAGATCTGAAATAGGAGGTATACCCAACTGTTTTTGGGTATTCTATGAAGACGCATTTATCCGCTTTGGGTTCGAGCTTATCAGCCTGAAACTTTTTCACATAAGCGTCGCAGCAACAAACTTTTAAGAAATGACAGCTCAGGTTTCTCTAAACGGTGTCGTCTCAACGGAATTGCGTGGTGCCCCTTTTAAAGTGAATGCGGTTGTCTCTAATGCCTAACCCACAAATGATAGTGGTAATTCGATAAGAGACATCATGGTATGCACCATATCCAATAGGGTGCAGTTATGATGTTCGGACACACCATCACACTATGGTGTTCCAGGCGGTATTAATTGTGAAACACTTTCCACAATGTCTTAATTGTGTGCCAAACTCGTAACTCAAATATTCATCTCTATGATCATATCACAGACATTTTATCCTCTTGTCACGACGATCTTCAACTTCACTTTGAAATTACTTGAACCTTTCAATAATTCAGACTTGTGTTTCATCAAGTAAATACACTCAGCATCTACTCAAATCATCTGTGAAGTAAGAACATAACGATATCCACTGCATGCCTCAGCACTCATTGGACTGCATACATCAAAATATATTACTTCCAATAAGTTGCTCTCTTGTTCCACCTTACTGAAAACGAGGCCTTTCAGTCATCTTGCCCATGTGGTATGATTTGCATGTCTCAAGTGATTCAAAATCAAGTGAGTCCAAACGATCCATCTACATGGAGTTTCTTCATGCATATATACCAATAGACATGGTTCGCATGTCTCAATCTTTTCAAAAACGACTGAGTCCAAAGATCCATCTACATGGAGCTTCTTCATGGGTTCTATACTAATATGACTCAAATGGCAGTGCCACAAGTAAGTGGAACTATCATTACTATCTTATATCTTTTGGCATGAACATGTGTATCACTACGATCGAGATTCATTTTAGGTGCAAGACCATTGAAGGTATTATTCAAATAAACAGAGTAACCATTATTCTCCTTAAATGAATAACCGTATTGCGATAAACATAATCCAATCATGCTCAACGCAAACACCAAATCTCGATGATAGAGGGAGCATGCGATGCTTGATCACATCAACCTTGGAAACACTTCCAACACATATCGTCATCTCACCTTTAGCTAGTCTCCGTTTATTCCGCAGCTTTTATTTCGAGTTACTAACACTTAGCAACCGAACCGGTATCTAATACCCTAGTGCTGCTAGGAGTACTAGCAAAGTACACATTCATATAACGTATATCCAATATACTTCTGTCGACCTTGCCCGCCTTCTCATCTACCAAGTATCTAGGGTAGCACTGCTTTAGTGACCGTTCCCCTTATTACAGAAGCACTTAGTCTCGGGTTTGGGTTCAACCTTGGGATTCTTCACTAGAGCAGCAAACGATTTGCTGTTTCATGAAGTATCCCTTTTGCCGTTGCCCTTCTAGAAACTAGTGGTTTTACTAACCATCAACAATTGATGCTCCTTCTTGATTTCTACTTTCGCGGTGTCAAACATCGCGAATAGCTCAAGGATCATCATCTATCCTTGATATGTTATAGTTCATCACGAAGCTCTACTAGCTTGGTGGCAGTGACTATGGAGAACCATCACTATCTCATCTGGAAGATTAACTCCCACTCGATTCAAGTGATTGTAGTACTCAGACAATCTGAGCACATGCTCAACGGTTGAGCCTTTCTCCCTTAGTTTGCAGGCTTAAGAAACTTGTCAGAGGTCTCATACCTCTTGCCGTGGGCACTAGTCTGAAATCCCAATTTCAGTCTTCGGAACATCTCACATGTTCTGCGACGTTTCAAAAACGTCTCTGGTGCCACAATTCTAAACCGTTAGCATTACGCACTGAACTATCACGTAGTCATCAAAACGTGTATGTCAGATGTTTCGTAACATCTACAGACGATGCTGAGGTTCAGCACACCGAGCGGTGCATTAAGGACATAAGCCTTCTGTGCAGCAATGAGGACAATCCTCAATTTACGGACCCAGTCCGCATAATTGCTACTACCAACTTTCAACTAAATTTTCTCTAGGAACATATCTTAAACAGTAGAACTAAAGCGTATGACATAATTTGTAAAGACCTTTTGACTATGTTCATGATAATGAAGTTCATCTGATTATTGAACTCCCACTCAGATAGACATCCCTCTAGTCATCTAAGTGATACATGATCCGAGTCAAACTAGGCCGTGTCCGATCATCACGTGAGACGGACTAGTCATCATCGGTGAACATCTCCATGTTGATCGTATTTGCTATACGACTCATGTTCGACCTTTTGGTCTCTTGTGTTCCGAGGCCATGTCTGTACATGCTGGGCTCGTCAAGTCAACCTATGTGTTTCGCATGTGTTCCGAGGCCATGTCTGTACATGCTAGGCTCGTCAACACCCGTTGTATTCGAACGTTAGAATCTATCACACCCGATCATCACGTGGTGCTTCGAAACAACGAACCTTCGCAACGGTGCACAGTTAGGGGGAACACGTCTCTTGAAATTTTAGTGAGGGATCATCTTATTTATGCTACCGTCGTTCTAAGCAAATAAGATGTAAACATGATAAACATCACATGCAAATCATAAAGTGACATGATATGGCCAATATCATCTTTCGCCTTTTGATCTCCATCTTCGAGGCGCGGCATGATCACCTTCGTCACCAGCATGACACCATGATCTCCATCATCATGATCTCCATCATCGTGTCTTCATGAAGTTGTCTCGCCAACTATTACTTCTACTACTATGGCTAACGGTTAGCAATAAAGTAAAGTAATTACATGGCGTTTTTCATTGACACGCAGGTCATACAATAAATTAAGACAACTCCTATGGCTCCTGCCGGTTGTCATACTCATCGACATGCAAGTCGTGATTCCTATTACAAGAACATGATCAATCTCATACATCACATATATCATTCATCACATCCTTTTGGCCATATCACATCACATAGCATACCCTGCAAAAACAAGTTAGACGTCCTCTAATTGTTGTTGCATGTTTTACGTGGCTGCTATGGGTTTCTAGCAAGAACGTTTCTTACCTACGCAAAACCACAACGTGATATGCCAATTTCTATTTACCCTTCATAAGGACCCTTTTCATCGAATCCGATCCGACTAAAGTGGGAGAGATAGACACCCGCTAGCCACCTTATGCATCAAGTGCATGTCAGTCGGTGGAACCTGTCTCACGTAAGAGTACGTGTAAGGTCGGTCCGGGCCGCTTCATCCCACAATGCCGCCGAAACAAGATAAGACTAGTAGCGGCAAGAAGAATTGGCAACATCTACGCCCACAACTGCTTTGTGTTCTACTCGTGCATAGAAACTACGCATAGACCTAGCTCATGATGCCACTGTTGGGGAACGTAGCAGAAATTCAAAATTTTCTACGCATCACCAAGATCAATCTATGGAGTTCACTAGCAACAAGAGGGAAGGAGTGCATCTACATACCCTTGTAGATCGCGAGCGGAAGCGTTCAAGAGAACGGGGTTGATGGAGTCGTACTCGTCGTGATCCAAATCACCGATGATCCTAGCGCCGAACGGACGGCACCTCTGCGTTCAACACCCGTACGGAGCCGCGACGTCTCCTCCTTCTTGATCCAGCAAGGGGGAGGAGAGGTTGATGGAGATCCAGCAGCACGACGGCGTGGTGGTGGAAGTAGCGGGATTCCAACAGGGCTTCGCCAAGCGCTGCGGGAGGAGGGAGATGTGTCACGGGAGGGAGAGGGAGGCGCCAGGGCTTGGGGTGTTGCTGCCCTCCCTCCCCCCACTATATATAGGGCCAAGGGAGAGGGGGGCGCAGCCTTGGCCCTTCCTCCAAGGAAGGGTGCGGCCAGGGAGGAGTCCTTCCTCCCCAAGGCACCTCGGAGGTGCCTTCCCCCTTTAGGACTCTCCCTTTCCCTTATCTCTTGGCAAACGAACTACATGATCTTGTGCTAGGCTTAGAAAAGCTCTTAGCAAACGAACTACATGACCTTGTGCTAGGCTTAGGATTGGGTCTTGTCCATCACATCATTCTCCTAATGATGTGATCCCGTTATCAACGACATCCAATGTCCATGGTCAGGAAATCGTAACCATCTATTGATCAACGAGCTAGTCAAATAGTGGCTTACTAGGGACATGGTGTTGTCTATGTATCCACACATGCATTTGAGTTTCCTATCAATACAATTCTAGCATGGATAATAAACGATTATCATGAACAAGGAAATATAATAATAACCTATTTATTATTGCCTCTAGGGCATATTTCCAACAGTAACGGTATGTGAAATGAATCAAGAGTGACATGTATGAAATAATTATGAAGGTGGCTTTGCCACAAATACGATGTCAACTACATGATCATGCAAAGCAATATGACAATGATGGAGCGTGTCAGAATAAACAGAATGGTGGAAAGTTGCATGGCAATATAGCTCGGAATGGCTATGGAAATGCCAAAATAGGTAGGTATGGTGGCTGCTTTAAGGAAGGTATATGGTGGGTGTATGATACCGGCGAAAGGTGCGCGGTATTTGAGAGGCTAGAAATGGTGGAAGGGTGAGAGTGCGTATAATCCATGGACTCAACATTAGTCATAAAGAACTCACATACTTATTGCAAAAATCTATTAGTTATCAAAACAAAGTACTACGCGCATTCTCCTAGGGGGATAGATTGGTAGGAAAAGACCATTGCTCGTCCCCGACCGCCACTCATAAGGAAGACAATCAAAAAATAAATCATGCTGCGACTTCATCACATAACGGTTCACCATACATGCATGCTACGGGAATCACAAACGTTAACACAAGTATCTCTCAAATTCACAACTACTCAACTAGCATGACTCTAATATCACCATCTTCATATCTCAAAACAATCATAAGGAATCAAACTTCTCATAGTATTCAATGCACTTTATATGAAAGTTTTTATTATATCCCTCTTGGATGCCTATCATTTTAGGACTAGTTTTATAACCCAAGCAAATTACCATGCTGTTCTAAAATACTCTCAAAATGATATAAGTGAAGCATGAGAGTTCATCTATTTCTTCAAAATAAAACTATCGTCGTGCTCTAAAAGATATAAGTGAAGCACTAGAGCAAATGACAAACTACTCCGAAAGATATAAGTGAAGATCAATGAGTAGTTAAATAATTATGTAGCTATGTGAAGACTCTCTCTCTCATTTAAGAATTTCAGATATTGGGATGTTATTCAAACATCAAGCAAAACAATATAAAACGACATTTCAAGGATAGCACTCATCATGTGAAGAAGCAAAAACTTAGGCTCAACCGATACTAACCGATAATTGTTGAAGAAGAAAGGTGGGATGCCTACCGTGGCATCCCCAAGCTTAGATGCTTGAGACTTCTTGAAATATTATCTTGGGGTGCCTTGGGCATCCCCAAGATCGAGATTTTGTGTCTCCTTAATGTTGGGGAACATAGCAATAATTCAAATTTTTCTACGCACCACCAAGAACAATCTATGGAGTCTTCTAGCAACGAGAGGGAAAAGAGTGCATCTACATACCCTTGTAGATCGTGAGCGGAAGCGTTCAAGTGAACGGGGTTGATGGAGTCGTACTCGTCGTGATCCAAATCACCGATGACCGAGCACCGAACGGACGGCACCTCCGCGTTCAACACACGTACGGTTGGGAAGACGTCTCCTCCTTCTTGATCCAGCAAGGGGAGGGAGAGGTTGATGGACATCCAGCAGCACGACGGCGTGGTGGTGGAAGCATCGGGGATGTCGGCAGGGCTTCGCCAAGCTCAGCGAGAGGGAGAGGGAGGCGCCAGGGGCTTGGGGTGCTGCTCCCATGCGCCTCCCCACTATATATAGGGGTGGAGGGGGCTGGTTTCTTGCCCTTCAAGTCCATTGGGGCGTTGGCAAAGGTGGGGGAAAGAAATCCAATCATTTCCCTTCCCCACCGATTGTTATCCCCCTTTTTTAGGGATCTTGATCTTATCCCTTCGGGATATGAACTTATTCCATCTAAGGTGGGATCTTGGTGCGCCTTGACCAGGGGTGTGGGGCCTTGCCCCCACTACCCACGTTCATGTGGGTCCCCCCATGCAGGTGGGCCCCACTTCGGAACCTTCTAGAACCTTCCCGGTACAATACCGAAAAATCCCGAACATTTTCCGGTGGCCAAAATAGGACTTCCCATATATAAATCTTTACCTCCGGACCATTCCGGAACTCCTCGTGATGTCCGGGATCTCATCCGGGACTCCGAACAACTTTCGGTTAACCGCATACTAATATCTCTACAACTCTAGCGTCACCGAACCTTAAGTGTGTAGACCCTACGGGTTTGGGAGACATGTAGACATGACCGAGACATTTCTCCGGTCAATAACCAACAGCGGGATCTGGATACCCATGTTGGCTCCCACATGCTCCACGATGATCTCATCGGATGAACCACGATGTCGAGGATTCAATCAATCCCGTATACAATTCCCTTTGTCAATCGGTACGTTACTTGCCCGAGATTCGATCGTCGGTATCCCAATACCTTGTTCAATCTCGTTACCGGCAAGTCACTTTACTCGTACCGTAATGCATGATCCCGTGACCAAACACTTGGTCACATTGAGCTCATTATGATGATGCATTACCGAGTGGGCCCAGAGATACCTCTCCGTCATACGGAGTGACAAATCCCAGTCTCGATTCGTGCCAACCCAACAGACACTTTCGGAGATACCCGTAGTGCACCTTTATAGCCACCCAGTTACGTTGTGACGTTTGGCACACCCAAAGCACTCCTATGGTATCCGGGAGTTGCACAATCTCATGGTCTAAGGAAATGATACTTGACATTTGGAAAAGCTCTAGCAAACGAACTACACGATCTTGTGCTATGCTTAGGATTGGGTCTTGTCCATCACATCATTCTCCTAATGATGTGATCCCGTTATCAATGACATCCAATGTCCATAGTCAGGAAACCATGACTATCTGTTGATCAACGAGCTAGTCAACTCGAGGCTCACTAGGGACATGTTGTGGTCTATGTATTCACACATGTATTACGGTTTCTAGTTAATACAATTATAGCATGAACAACAGACAATTATCATGAACAAGGAAATACAATAATAACCATTTTATTATTGCCTCTAGGGCATATTTACAACACTTAATTCCTCTCATATCACGGTTTCCTAAATCTCGAAAGCTTCATCCACACCAAACTCAACAAGAACTCGTGAGATAAGTTAGTATAAACCAATGCATAAACCTTATCATTTTCTACTGTAAGAAATCACTAAAATTATTATTCAACATTGCATACTAAATGCCTCTGCATATTTAATACTCCTATCCTCAAATAGAATCATTAAACAAGCAAACATATGCAAACAATGCAAACATAACGGCAATCTGCCAAAACAGTACAGTCTGTAAAGAATGCAAGATTCATCATACTTCCCTAACTCCAAACATTATGAAATTCTACCACACCGCAGAAAATTTAACAGAGCTTATTATGCAAAAAGTTTCAACATTTTATTATATTCTGGCTTTTCTAGGGAATTTTGGCAACATCGATAAACTTTCTATTTTGAAACAGCAACATGTATACTTGCAAAATAAGCATGGTAAAGGCTATCCTTGACATTTTTATTGAAAATAGAGATGCAAAAAATTATTCTAAATAACAGCAATCAAATACTAACAAAACAAAATGACGCTCCAAGCAAAACACATATCATGTGGTGAATAAAAATATAGCTCCAAGTAAAGTTACCAATGAACGAAGACGAAAGAGGGGATGCCATCCGGGGCATCCCCAAGCTTAGGCTCTTGGTTGTCCTTGAATATTACCTTGGGGTACCTTGGGCATCCCCAAGCTTAGTCTCTTGTCACTCCTTATTCCATAGTCCATCGAGTCTTTACCCAAAACTTGAAAACTTCACAACACAAAACTCAACAGAAAATCTTATGAGCTCCGTTAGTATAAGAAACTAAATCACCACTTAGATACTGTTGTGAAATCAATCTAAATTCATATTGGTCTAATATCTACTGTATTCCAACTCCTCTATCGTTCATACCCTCCGATATTACTCATAGATTCATCAAAATAAGCAAACAACACATAGAAAACAGAATCTGTCAAAAACAGAACAGTCTGTAGTAATCTGTATCAAACGTCAATGAGTTCTAGGGTTTGATCATGTTATGCTTACGAGAGAGGTTTTAGTCAACGGGTCTGCAACATTCAGATCCGTGTGTGCTTTACAAATGTCTATGTCATCTTGTAGATGTAGCTACCACGCGCTACTTGGAGCTATTCCAAATAACTGCTCTACTATACAAATCCGGTTTACTACTCAGAGTCATCCGGATTAGTGTCAAAGTTTGCATCGACGTAACCCTTTACGACGAGCTCTTTTACCACCTCCATAATCGAGAAAATTCCTTAGTCCACTAGATACTAACACTACTGGAATCAGCTAATTTGCCATCTGCCAGCTCTTTGCCGTCCGCTAGCTGACGGCAAAGAAGCTCTTTGCCATCAGCTACACATAAACAGACGGCAAAGAAAAGGCTGACGGCAAAGAAGCTCTTTGCCATCCGCCAGCTCTTTGTCGTCCGCCAGCGGACGGCAAAGAGTGTGGTGGCCCCCACCCCCCGCTCGTTTGAAAAATCCTAACGGCCCACCTCTTTGCCGTCCGCTAGCAGACGGCAAAGAGGCAGAAAGGCGGACGGCAAAGGCTGGCGGACGGCAAAG